>NW_020451173.1:123436-223541 GCF_003343035.1 Apteryx rowi
TGGAAAGCAGCTCTGCGGAGAAGGACCTGGGAGTGCTGGTGGACACCAAGTTAAGCATGAGGCAGCAATGTGCCCTTGTGGCCAAGAAGGCCAATGGTATGCTGGGGTGCATCAGGAAGAGTGTTGCCAGCAGGTCAAGGGAGGTGATTCTCCCCCTCTACTCAGCCCTGGTGAGGCCRCATCTGGAGTCCTGTGTCCAGTTCTGGGCTCCCCAGTACAAGAGAGACGTGGAGCTACTGCAGAGATTCCAGCAGAGGGCTACAAAGATGATTAGATGAGCGAGTTGGGCCTCTTCAGCCTGGAGAAGAGAAGGCTGAGAGGGGACCTTATCAATGTATACAAATATCTTCAGGGAGGGTGTTGAGAGGATGGGGCCAGACTCTTTTCAGTGGTGCCCAGCAACAGGATGTGAGGCAACGGGCACAAACTGAAACACAGGAAGTTACATCGGAATATGAGGAAAAACTTCATTGTAAGGGTGACAGAGCACTGGCACAGGTTGCCCAGAGAGGTTGTGGAGTCTCCTTCTCTGGAGATATTCAAAAGCCGCCTGGACGTGATCCTGTGCAATGTGCTCTAGGTGACCCTGCTTGAGCAGGCGGTTGGACTAGATGATCTCCAGAGGTCCCTTCCAACCTCAACCATTCTGTGATTCTGTGATTCTGTGATTCTGTAACTATAACTATATTTATATATGCTATATATTTGTATGTACACAGACACACACATACAGACACACACATACAGACACACTTATAATACAAATATATTCTCTTTGTGTTCATGTTTGTTTATGTGTGTGCATGTGTGTGTGTGTGAAAGAGAGAGAAAGAGAGAGAGAAGAGGCTACTAAAATGAAAGCTTAGCAGGGTAGTATATGAAAACTTGTATTTAGAAAATTTGGATATATAAAAAAAGAGATTTAAGTAGGTTTAAATGCTTCAGAAAAGACACCCCAAATCCACTCCTTACACAAAGCTGTTTTATTATTATTATTATTATTATTATTATTATTATTTGTTCAGATGCATGCTAAAGCTTCTTAGGATTAGCTAAATATTCGTTACTAGGCAATAACTGCCTTTATATTCATCCTCTGTTTTTTTTTTTTTTTTTTCCTGGATCCAGTTATCCTCCAAAGACATCTATGTTTAAATCATGGTCCTCCTGAATTTTACTAGTACAGGATTTCATCCTCATTCCTTCTTACTGCATTATTTCCTACTGGATGCTTTATCTCCCATCTGAGACTGGGCAGTTTCTGTAACTTTTGCTGAAGTGGAAGACACTGGGCTGTCAGGATGGAAGAGCACTAGCGCTGACAGGGTCCCTGGCAGATGATTATAACCTGTTGTCTTGAGGAGGAAATCTGACTACTATTCATCCCCAGCCCCAACTGGTGGTCTAAAATTAGGCATGAAAGTYGTGGGAAATCCTAATACTGTAAATGAGGTGCATATCCTTCATGACAGATGAAGGTGGTTCTTCCAAAGCTTAAAGAATAAAAAAAGATATTTAATTGTCCATTGTACCCAGTCTCAGTTCAGGAGCAAAACTGAGGGTCCTGATCTTGGTTCAAGAACTGTTTTAAGCCGATTTAAATGTAGGTGTCCACAAAAACAACAACAACAAAGTATCCACAAAAAAAAAAAAAAGAAAAAGAAAAAATGGAGGATCCCTGGTCTCTCCTCCCCGTTGCTCCCCCGGCCAAAAGCTCACATGACCTTTCTTGTCCAGAACTAACTTATGTGTTTTAAGCTAACTCTAAAAAGAAAAATGATCAGTTTCTAGTTGAGTTAAATCCCACCTACCAAAGGGCTTTACAAGTGTTTAGTGCTAGTGAAAGAATAAAAATACAACGGTGAGACTGAGAGTTGGGTGGATGCATTCCTCTGGGGACCAGCATGATTTCCCAAGCCCTGAAAGAGAGCAGACGTGATATCCTCCCTCAAGTTGACCATAACTTTCTAGTCTGAATTTAAGCAAGTTATTTAATCTCTCTGGCCTGGACGTACAAGGAGGAGGCCTGTGGATTACTCTGGGACATGGACCTGTTTGCCTCAGGGTACAGTCCCATGACAATTTAAAGTGAAATAAGGCACGGTCACTGCAGTCCTGTTCTCTCACTTTCTCTGATCCTCCCTTGTGCCTTAACGATGGTTTGACAGTGAGTTCAGGGCTGCAGTCGATGAACTGGATGAAACCATCTGTCTGTAAACTGATACTGCAAAATGAGATCAGTTTTCTGTCTGTGTTTCTCTGAACCACTTCATTTAGTGTCTGACTTGCATCTGATTGAGGCACAAGGGAATGATGTTGCCAGATAGAGTGGGAGAAGGAATGTGACTGCAAAAGGCATAACTTAGACTGGCTTATATAGAACTTCAATTTTAATGCTCTTGCATATAAAATGGGATAGTACCTGCTTATCAACATTGCTGCAAAAATCAGTTCATCATAAATACTAATGATGCACTTTGAGACTTCAAGATGGAAGCAACCTATCTTGAAAGCATTCTTTCCAATTTTATTTTATTGTAGTCCTTACTTTATCACAAAATTCTGAGATTCTCAAACCTTTGTTCACCTTTATAGCAATTCACATTAGGAAAAATAACAGAAACTAATTCACTACAAAACAAAACAGAATAAATCACATTTTGAAGGAGATTGCACTGAAATGATCTCATTCTGAACCTTATTTCTTTGTTTTAGCAGCTCTGTTAGCTCCAGCATGCAAAGCAGTTTGAATTTCCATGTGGCTCAGTGGTGCCTTGTAGCAGTTTTTTTTTTTTTTAGGTTCTCTCTTCATTGAAAGCCTAATGGGTGAACAGCAGTGAGCATGGGACCTAAATATCACCAGCCGATGGGGCAAATGACTCACTGCAACTATAGTAGAAARGTACTTAGGGAAAGAATGACAGGCTCTTGGTAAAGAATGTCAATAATGTTTATTACAGCCACACTATTTCACTGAACTTTTTCTTTGTTTTGCTTGCATTCTGAGATGTAGACAAAGGTTAAGGGAGAGACTACAAGCTTTCAGTTACTTAACCTGCTATGTTAAATAAATAAATAGATGTTATAAGCCTAAGATGTTTCTAAAAGTCCAAATTGCCTGCTGTAGCTTGAGCCTGCATTTTTCCGTGTCTGGTGTTTTTAAATGTTTCCATTATTTTATGTGCCTCTTGAGGCATTTTAAAGCAGTTTGATTTTTGAGACAGTGGAAAACCCTTCAAGATGTCTCAAGATGAACAATGAAAACCCAGGGAATTCATAATTCTCAGTCACTTGGGAAAAAAGAAAGTTCTTTATGTTACTATCTATCCCAGAAAATGCATCGATTTTCTCTTGAATGGTTTCTTTCAGGAATGTTGACAGCACAGTACAACAGCAAGTCAATGCTAGTGGTGTAAGGAGTTAAACTGACTACCTCTGAAGTCCAGTGATCTGGAATGGCACAGAGAAAAGAAAGGTTTAATTACTGAGCACCTGACACTTGTTCTATATAATTGCTGGTTTGAAGACCACCCATTGCTCCACATCCAAGGTCACTTAGGAAAACTCTTAAATCTTTTAAAACTCTCACTATTACAGTTGTAAATATATAGTCTGTATGATTCTTTTTAAAAAATTGGTCTTTCTCAAACTGTGTTAATTTACTTTCTATGATTTAAATCTACCTCTGCACCAGAGTATTTCGTCCTTGATATTTAAATATATTTTGCTTTTCCTTATTCAAGCTGATGAACTTGAGATACTCAATGTTACTTAACTTTCACATTTTTGACTCCTAAATGACAAGTCCTGGGAAGAGGAATTTATCTACAAAACATATGTTCTCTTCAAAATCAATTTGTTTGCTTATTCATAGTGCCCGTATATTCAGGATGAGGTTCAGTGTTAAAACTTACATAACACATTTACATAGAACAGATGAGAATTCTGATTGGTTATGGGTTACTGGAATAATTACTGTTGCATGTTCATAACATGATATCTAGATACTTTTCCTTGAGCACCCACACAAGTAGATTAGAAGAAGAACAACATGGTCTGGATGGAAACAAAATGGAACAGAATCTAACAAATTGTTCAGCACTTCCTTCTACTCAGAGGAATGCTGAAAATGAAATTTGGTCATTACTGTCTATCAAAGTACATGAAATAAACCATCAAAAAAGAACAAGATTTTAAGAAGGAGAAAATTGACCAAAGAAGTTCTGAGTGGAAGGAAGTGCCTGAAAAGGAAGACAGCAAAAAGATTTTTGCCAACCATACAACAATTAATGGAAAGGAACTGAGAGGTAAAGTGATAAAAATTTTGCTTTGTAACTTTTCACGCATCTGTTTACATCCTGATTAGTAAGACATTGCTGGAACACTATTTCTTATAAAAGATTCTATTTACTATGGAAATATTGAAAAGGAATATTGCAAACATGACTGTAAGAGTAATGTTACTAATTTCATGTAATGGCCAAACCAGTTAGGTATTTTGTGTGATGGCTGAGCAGAGCAGTCAAATAATACAATGCCTAAACTTTCAAATATTTCACATGATGTCTGAACTTTTAAYTGGTTTGTGAACAGGATGATGAAACAGTCATTTCATGAAGCAAATAAGAATTTTCAAAGAGTAATGCTTTCACGTTATGATCTGTCATATACATAAAATGCTTGTGAATTCCCAATGGAGAAATGATAATAAAATTATTAGATAAATGAAGAATGCTGTGAACACTTAATTTTAAATATTCATGGAAAAATATTGGTGCAGTTAAGAACAGTGAAATGTTTGTTGCTCTTTTGCCTTGTTTTGAAAGAAACAGCTACGTGTGGACTTAATTGCACTATTTGGTTTCAATTTACAATATTAGAGCTTAGAATTCGTATATCTTATTTGAAAAAAAATGGAAACATGAATTTTGTACATAGTAAGGCAACAGTCACTAGAAATTCTCTGATAGATAAGATGAGCAACAAGAACAACAGGAAACTTTTTTTAATAAGGCCTACAAATAAATGTGATAATCTTTAAGGAAAAATAAAAAATCTGTCATATAAATGACTCTAGTACATGATCTAAATATTGTTTCCATCTTTTCTTAACGGTGACCATCTTACACTGGGGCAGTGGCTGAAAATGGAATTCCAATATTCCAATGAGTAGTAATTAGTGTAATTCACTCATTGTGAAGTTTTATTTTATGGAAAGCCATAGTGAAATTAAAGATTAAGGTAAACAGATATAACTTAGCAGATTCAATATAGCCTTATGAATGCCTGATAGATACTTATGGGTACAGAGTCCATGCACATCTTTGCAAGTGACTTCTGTCATTTGCAATATCTGTTAAGGTAATCCAAATATTCTGCTAAAGCCATTTCAGTCTTAGGAAGCTGTTTGGGTAACTGGGATTGCTACATCTCTCCTTGATCATGACTGTCAGTTTGCAGATATTCCTTAGCAATGAGAGAGCAGAGATGAAATTAGCAGGGAAAGAGGAAGAAAAATAATCAATGAATTAACAAACTTGTACTTTTTAATACATGTGTTAAAAACAGTGCCACTGAAACTTCAGAATTGAAAAGGCTGTATCTAATTACCTTGAGTGGGTGAGCTGAAGAATGGGAAGAAAAAAATACAGAATGCATTTTGCATTCAGGTAAAATTGCTGATGTTTATGTGCTTAATGGTGCTTTCAATTTCCTCTGTCAGTTTCTGTTACTAAAATGTTAACCCTTTGTGTCTATTTAAATATGAAGTGGAATTTGGTCTTTCAAGCTTCCTTCAACATATTTTTGGTGTTTAAGTATTGGACTACAGGAATTAGCATGGGAACAGCTGAGATTTGGGAATCAGATACTGAGTGCCTGGTACTCAATAGAATAAAGTTTTCATTCCACAGAAAGACAAGTCAAAAGAAGTGAAGAAATCAGGAGGCATTAAAACCTGGTCAGTGAGTGCAGGAAGCATGTTCTGCACAGGTTGTCTTCAGAGTCTGTAGGTTGCCTTTAAAACAATCTACGAGAGGCAAGTAGCTAAAACCAAATCTATTGTTAACAGGCTTTAAATTACCTTTGGAGACTGCATCCTTGTAAAAAAAGAAATCAGAGGTTTACAAGCTTAAATGAAGTTGTACATGTTATAAACGACTAAATGATATAGTCAGTTCTTGTACTTATTGACAGGTGATAGTGAATATCTAAGAAAAAAAAGTAAATTTATTTAAATGCTGGAATTTTTACTATTTCTTCCTACACTGGAAAACACTTTAGTACTTCTAGCATAGAATAAAATTTATTTTGCATTAAACTGTCACAGTCTTACTTTTCAGGTACACCATAACTGTATTGATAAGATGCCTTTGCTGAAAATAATTGTAAATTAAACTAAATTTTTCTCAAAAAATCAGTTTTAAAACATAGATAGATAATATTTTTACTTCTTTTGAAATGTATTTCCAAATGAATATGTTATAGTACAGACCTGTGACTCCAAGCAAATAAGTAATATGGATCTATGATTCTATCAGTAAAAGTGTAATATAAAAAGGGGGTCATGATTCTTGCTGATTTAACTCTGCAAACTTTAATAGAGTTATACTAGGAAATTTGAATGTGCAACTATGCCAAGACTTCAGCTGTACATAAGCAGGAAAGATACTGTTGAAGAGTCCAGGTAGGGGACCCATATTCCAGGAAATTTCTAGATACAATATATTTATATGGGTAATAACTTTTCAGGAGATGAGGAGGAATCCTCTACTGCTCTGCCCTTTAACAGTGTGCCAGTTGTCATTCTATCCTCTTGTCTCTAAGTGTTTTTTTTTTGGAGTGACTTAGGACTTGTGCAGGATTGTTATTCAATACTGTCTGGAATTAAAGGAGTAGCCATGAGCTAACCAGCAAGCAAGAGGCAAAGTCAAATTGTCTTAGTATCTATCTTCCTTCTCCTGAATCCTCCAGCAAATCTGCTGTAGGATAGATCCATGTCTGGAGTACATGGTAACTGGTAAATGGACATAAGTCACTTGCAAAGATTTGCATGGATTCTGTAACCATAAGTACTCAGAAATGCAAGAGCTGTAAGGCCAGTTATGCCCACAGTCATTCACTCCTCAAATTTGCAAAAAAATAAGTATTGTAAGACTATTTTGACTCTGTGAAGAAGTGTGAATCTTGTAGCTATGCAATATCACCTGCCACACAATTTGTACGGTAGCTTTCAAAGTGATATTTTCTTCTTGCGAACAGGTGTCTGCCTAGGGCTTGTGTAAACCTCCTTCTTCTAAAACACTTTCAGGTTTCTGAACAACACAACTATTGTTCATTTATCAATACCCACAATAGACAGGTATGACCAGCATGTTACTAAGTTCACAGTCCTCAATGCAGACACCTGATGTGTCTCTGCTGGATAGGCAGCTGTCCACCAGGTGGAGAAGTATCAGTCTCTATTGGTCCTTGGAAAAGGTTGATCCTTGATTTTGTCAAACTGTCACCTTCTGACTCTTACTTTTTTCTTAGGATTTCATATTTTTTCAACTTTTCACACTGTTTGTACTTTTTCATACTTTATTCTCATGAGTCCTCAAGTTTGTAACAATTACCTTCTCAACAATTTCACTTTTTTTTWAATTTTAATTTTAATTTCCATGTTTTGCATGGCTTTAGCTTACATATTCTCTCACAGCTCAACAATATTTCTCTGTAAAGCTGACCCAGAGTTATGTAGCTGTGCTACACTAAACAGGGCTCTGGATCTTAGCTGAACCCATGGGCCATCAAGTTATACTTGAGCCATTCACAACCAACATATGGCAATTGAATCCATGAATCAATGATAATTGATTCCATGGAGGCAGACAGAGGATAGCAGTTTCTCAGGCAATCTCAGAGCTCTGAGTGGAACCACCACGATCAGAAAATTAGAAAGAGGTGAACATTGATGAGTTTCTATATATGTGCGTATAGAACTACAGTAAACAAAATACAGTCACTATCCAGTATCCTAATCCTACAATTTGACAATTCATCCCCTTGCTAAAAGATATTCCATTATTACAGCTTCTAAAATGAAAGTAGAAAAGTAACTCCTTTCTACAAACAGAGAATTCTCCAAAGAAATAGAGCGTATTAAAAATCGTATGTATATATCTCTCCTTCCATCGTCTCTTTCCAGACTCGACCCCTTTTCTCTTAGGCCTATTTCTCCTCTGATTCTTGTCTGCTAGGTGGACTGCCTCATGCCATTATGCTGATGTTGAGGTGATTATCTGTATCTTTTCTAATCTACCTTTCACAAGCACAGTCAAATATTCTTTGTGAACTGGTCACAGTTAATGTGCCAGTGCTGTCTCCTACAGATTAGTGGACTTCTGGTGGACACTTTTAGAAACAGCAGAACAGACATGAAAGAAAAGCTCAAGAGGTTTCTTYTGGACAGTGAGTCATGCTCCCAATCTTTGGCTTCTGACAGAAACTCCCAGTGCTACTGGTTGTCTGCATCCTGATGTTCCCTACACAGAAATTTCAACATGATTTGATGTTGCTTATAAAAGTACTAGCAGCGACCTTTCTGGATGTCCTCTTGGCTCAACTAAAACTGGTTCCTCTTGTGAGCATCCAAGAGATCTTGTGTTCTGCATGGAGGCATACCTTCTGCTATCTAGTCTTTACTTACAGAGGCAGCAGGAGATGAAGTGATTTATTCTGATTCACAGTTCTTGTTCTGTGTAAACCCCATGAGGAAAACATGGGGCAGAGATTATCACTGCCAAGTTGGATGTCATGTTCAGATAAGCAGGGCAAGTGTGGCTTGCCCAGAATTGCAGGAATGATGTGAGATAGAGGGGAGAGAGATGACAGTGGTCCTTTTTTGCTTCTTGTAGGTCTAAGCATACAACTTTTTATTTCACAGGTACTGTTAAGTGTTAAACCAGAATATGATCTGTAATTATATTGTCTGTCTTGCTCTGAGGAATCTGCCCCCAGACCAAAGCCTGAAGAAAGCTTCATGGATTCATTTAATCCAAAAGGGTTTTGAGAATTTCTAGATGGCCCCAGTAAGAGAGTGTGGTTTTTCTCACAGTGCTGTGAAACAGGACTCTTCCTAATATCAGCTAGTCTTAGTAAGAAAGCCCTGGCCTTTCCTCACATACTGCGCTTTCACTGTGCATACTTTTTATGTACAGGTAAGAAGGATTTGAGCTTCCTTTAATTGTACTCTCCTTCTCTTTTATCTTTTTAAATCTTCATAGACTTCTGTCAAGTGTAAGTTGGTTTTCAGATTTCTCTCTTGTCAACAGCCTTTCTAGGTGAAACAATGTTGTTTGTGTGATAGCCAATGAAAACTTCTATATCTAAGCATAATAAAGTATCTTTGTATTTATTTGCAAATGGCTGTTGCCTTGACTTATTTCCCTTTGGGGAAGCTCTTTACCACTCCATTACACCTTCATAGGATAAAACTTCTACTCAGCCACACCATGTCATTGTAAGAAAGGGACATGTGCTTATTCTGGAGTGTTCAGATAGTCACTCATATGAAGGTGATAAACTCCCAGACAGCCTTAGAAAGAAGAGTTGACTGGTCAGCTGGGCTGTACTTGAGGGTCAGGGGAGCAGAAGGCATGGAGAGGAGCAGCGATGTGAAMTGTTTCCCACTTTATATTGTAATCAGAGTGGAGTTACAGTTTCTCCAGCCCTTCTCCAGACCAAGAACTGCAGCAGTCAAGAGCCTATTGGGAAAATGTGCAATATGAACTACAGTGATGTATCTACTGTGCATTTGCTTACTGGGGGCTTGAAAAAAGGTTGTTGGAAGGATATAGCAGAATGTCATAGGATAGGAGTATGTATTACGGCTGGGAGAAGGAAATGGTTGCCTCCTAGTACTGAATGAGTCTTTTCTCTGTTGCAATGAGACAATAAAGACTCCAAGAAGGAAGGCACCGAGCTTTTTTTTTTTTTTTTAAGGTTTGTTGTTGTTGTTGTTGTTGTTGAATAAGTTCTTTCAGTTATGGCAGGCACATGTACTGGCACTGGATCCCTATTAATATCAGACTCTTTGAAGGTCCCCTGAAATGACTAGTACTCCTGCAGACACCCACAGAGGATAGGCTCTTGCAAAAAAAACAGGGAAGATACAAAAGGGTTTGATGGCATTGTCCATTCTGGAGTTTAGATAATCTTTTAGGCAGTAATATTATGCATTGCGCTGCCTATATTTCAGGTGACAGTTGACAAACAAGAACAGAGGATGTAAATGATCTCCCTGAAACCATCACAGCTGTCAGGACAAGGCCATTTACCTATGTTTAAATAAATAAATCACAAACTCCCAGTGGTGCTGAGTGTCTCAGTCAATGATCTCTGGAATGCCTTCAGTTTTCTGTCAAGGCCGCATATGTCCCATTAAGAAATCAGTCACAAATTGCTTTTTTGTCTGGATGTTCTTATGACAACAAGTTCCACTCTCTCCCTGCAAGTTCAGGTTTCTGGGTTCCTTTATTACAGTGTCCTCAAAGCAAGCCACCTCTCGTCAACTAAAGTATATGAAAGAAGGTAGGAAATATCAAATGAAATTAAAAAAAAAAAGAAAGAGGGAGTGCTTCAAAAAAATCTGTTAATTTCTCCCTATTTTGCTAAATTAAAAGAAAAGATTTGGAATGCTTATTTACTTTGCTCTTATCTAACATAATACCCTAAGAATCCTCATAAGACTGAATAAAATATTTGGTAGCTAAAGGGAATTGTAGTTGAGTATGATTTTTTTCTCAAAGTTATTAGTTCAAATTTATTATTTATAGGTCTCTAATACACTCGATCTCTTTCCCAGGAATTTTAGATTTTTATACAGTCTGTATAAAATCAATCATCAGTCCTAAAGGGGTCCCTACTGCACCATATGAATATAATTGGTATGTCTACTTTAGTGACTTGGGTGACACAAAGAGGGAAGGACTAGGATTTGATTTGCCATGTTCTAGGATTGTATTTCTACATCACACATTTATCACAAATAAACCCATGCCCTCTGTGAGTCCTAGCTGTCTTGGTGCACACATGGACCCTGATGGCCTGGACCAGCATCATCTGGGACCCACATCACACTCTTGCCCTTGGCTCAGGAGCCTCATTGCAGCTTTGGTACTACTGGGAGAGGAATAGCCTTGCCCACCAGTGATCATCTCAGTGCATGCCACGTGGCTCTGACTGCAGACACGAGGTAAAATCCTCACAAAAAGATCCCCTCTAAATTGTTAATATAGCAAACCAGTGAGGTCCCATCAGGAATATTATCCAAAACTGTGTCACCACTGTTAGAAATCATAGCAGGTAAGAGACTGATGAAGAAGCACACAGAATGAAATATTATCTTAGGGAGATATCTATGGGCGATGAAGCACATGGCAAGGAAAATTTTGTGGCTTCAGATGTGAAAATGCTAGAGGCTAGACGTGTTAAGGTCTACTTTCCTGTTACTAAAGGGAGACTAGACCCTGTGCCACATGATGGGAACTTCCACCCACTGGGAAGATGCTCTTCCACCAGCATGCGTTCTGAAGGATACAAAGGTTGTATTTTGCACAGAGTGTTCTTGGGGTTCTGTTTATAAGTTGAAGTGAGAATTAAAACCTGCTGGCTCAAACTACAGTTTTATCAAAGAAAAGGCATACTGCTACATAAGTATCCCTCAGTTCTGTGAAATGAACATCAAATTGCACTCCTAAACCTTTGCCAAAGATAAGTTCCATCCATGCAAATTCTAAAAGGGTTCAGTTACAAGGGAGAAGGTTGAGTTTTCAGTAAGTCTTTCACTCTGATGCACATACTTCATTATAACAGGCTGTGTGACACAGTACCTAGCTTAATAAAAAAGACCTTGAGATGAAGCAATAGATTTGTTACAGGGATGCTTCTGCAAATAAGTGAACATCCACCTGACTACATGATCTATGAGCACACTTCATGTCATTCTGAAAGTGCATCTGTCTTCAGCCACCCACACGGCAATTTTCCAAGGTGAGTTGCATTTCGTATCTTTGTGTTTAACAAAGATCACACACTAGCCAACATACTACCATCACCATGAGACCAAATCAATGTGTGCCCAACCTCTCAAAGTCTATCCATCAGTTTATAATAAACAGCAATGAAAGATTTGAAATGGGAGCAGTGTGAGATGGTTATTCACACTGTGCTGTTTTGTATAGCATCTTTGCCTGCTGTTGTATGATTTTCCTTAGAGTGGTGATAGTGTTAGACATTTTGTGTTAGAAATTAAAAAAAAACTGAACTATTTAGTCACTTAATAAAACCCTATAAAACTCCAGAATAAGAGAGTCTAACAACGCAGACAAAATTTAAGAAAAACAGTGTAGTAGAAGGGAAAGTATAAAGGAAGTCATCTAATCTGCCTTTAAGTAACATATACAAAAATTAATAAAAACCTAATATTGAAAGGAAATTAACATTTTTACTCTGGCATTTACAAATATTTTCAACTTCATGGCTCTGGTTGTGAAAGTACTCTCCACAGAAGGAAAATCTTGACCTCGGATAAAAGCAGACAGTCCTATGTAAGGTATTGACCCCCTGTTTTGGATGTGGTTAGACCTATCTGTTCAGATACACTATGGAGAGTCTCAGGTATCTACCCTTCCCCCCTGCCCTCAACTGGGCATAACTGGAACTGTGTGGTCTAAGCTCCAGAATTTCCTTTCTAAGGAGAGAATGGGAGGGTGAGAAGGAGGCAAGTGCAGGCCTGTCTCTCACTTCAAGGCTGCGGTTTGGATTAAGTACAAACAGAAAGAATGGAAAATATTCCTGGGTTCTCTAAACTAGATGTATAGCCTAAACTAGACATGTAGCCATAGAGATATTACACACTTTCTATTTGTTGTTTCATGATTTTTTGCTTTCCTTTTTGAATTGTTTTGAACCAGTTATATCACTGGCAGCTGGCATATTGAATTGGTTCTCTTCTGCATGGTTAATCTTTTGTTTTCAGGGAAGAGAGAACTGAGCCAAGTCTTTATTATGATAACTTCTTCTTGCATACTCTCTTAACAGTATTCCCCTAAACTTTCACAAATTTGCTCTAGTGCTCCTATACACTTCCTGCTGTTTTTGAGACTCTTAGTATCTGTTTCTCAGCACTTTCAACACTCATGATWATTTGGGTTTTTTTAATTGTCTTTCTCCTACAGTACTCTCTCTGAATACTCTTTTTTGAGATCAACATTCTTATAAAAATCTCTGAAGAATGGAAGGCTTAATCTGTGTACTTAATTCATTCTTAGGGAGAAGATAATGACATTGATAATCCATTAGCACCAGTACCTTTATGACAATTTCTATGCAATAGTCCAAAACACGATAGCACTTAATCTCCCCTAAACAGCTGACTTAAAGATAGCAGGATAAGGTTGGGATGATGAGGTGCAAAGGATATAGCATTTTCTGGAGAAAGAGACAATTCGTTTTCTTTTGTTATTTTAAATAATACTTTCAAATGATTTTATCAGAAAGAAGGTATTGTTTATGTCAGAAGGAGTAAAAGAAAAAAAAATCAGAAAAAATATTTTTGTTATGTGTCAGATATAAGGCTTCACATGATGAACATCATCATCATTTTATACTTTTTTATTAGTTTATAACTTACTGGTAAAGGATAAACATTTTACAATTCTCAGTGGCCGTGCACTAGAAGTCAACTGTCTGTTCTGATTTTATTTTTCTTCTTATTTTCCTCTTTTGGTAGTATGTACAATCCCAATTGAAGCTTTTCCAGAATTCAATTTACATGTAGACTGTTTATCAATTTCACTTATGATGAATATGCTTTCTCTCTTGTATGTTTCTATTGAACTTTCTCTGTATGTGATGGATTTTCAGAAGGAAAGATGTTCAATGGTTTAAAATTCTGTGAAGTACTTCTTAAAATGCCTAACTTTCATATAAAAAATGTGCAGYTGGGTTGAATATATGACAGAGGGTTATTGTGTTCCTCACTATAACAAGATTTTGATTGTCTTGTGATATGTTTGTCTTGTTTTGATTTATCTACCTTTGACATAATTGTATTCTCTAGCTTATTAGATAATCACATATTGTCTCGGAATGTCAACTTCTTTTTTTTTTTTTAATGAATAACATTTGGTAAAAAAGTAGAGTAAATAGAAAAATCTTCATATAAACAAGGTTACACACTGTATTAAAATATTTAATTCTTGAATTATTGGTGACGCACCTTTAATATCATAATTGAAAACTGTTTCATTAGAAACACTTCAGACAGACATACAATTTTAGCATGTACATAGTAAGAAACTGCACAGAAATAATGACACAAGAGAGAGCACGCTGATAGGAACTGATATCTGACTTTACACAATGTTAAAGGGTCTAGCAGTGAGGACCACAAGATTTTAATAGCTTTCAAATAGTGTTATTTTTTTGTTCTGAGTGTGTTGGTTAGTTGGGACAGGTGAAAAGGCCTATTTTTATTCTTAAGGCAAGTGCAGTCTGTACACTTTCAAACCTGTCATTTATGACTTCTACTGCTTGTGGTATTTCTGTCATGCCTTACATTTGGAATAAGGACTGATCATAGATATCAAGAATAATCTTTGGCACTATACTGGCAAATAGTAGGCTTTAAGATACCGTGTTTAGATGTGAGTGACTGTCTCCTGTATGAGTGTCCTCAGAACATGAAAAGCTACCTACTCAATGAAGTTCATCTATTTCTGAAATGAAAAATGTACAATAAATGTGAACAGTAACATTTCAGTTGAGAGCCATGCATGTCCTTCTCTTTGTGTGGGAACAAATCTGAGACACAAGGAGGATTTCTTTACAAAATATTAAGCTTGTTATAACTTTGATTGGGTGTCCTGATAGTTAATTAYCATCGATAGCACTGAACTAACCATAGCTCCACATAAACTAAGTACTTCCAAAATGTACTGTTTTTAGTGGAGTGAAGAACAGATTTTTTACGCATCATTCTTTCAGGTACAGATCCCCTATGTTATTTGCCTTGTTCTTGGTGGCAGGATTTGGCCATCTAGCTAGGCCATGAAACCAGGCCTCCAAGCTGTGAACCTTTCAAATGTCTTGTCATTTGCTGATGCACATTTTCCTCCCTAAACTGACACACAATAGATGTTTTTTTTCCTATTACAGGTCTGCTATATGTGATACAAACTTCTATCAAGAGTAATGCTGAATACCATATATTGGTTACAGTAAAGGTCAAAATCAAGGTTACACTTCAAAAGAAGCTTGAAAATACAACATAGCTTGCTCAAAATCAGAATTCTAATATAAATGTGGTTTCTAAATTATCACAAATCTAAACTGAAAAGTTCGGGTTTGAACATAAACCTAGATCAAAGAAATCAGTCAAGAAATTATGTACTTAGCATGTATTTGAAATACTTATTTTATTTCATTGTCATCTATTCAGGAAACTTCTGATAGGTTCTGATACATTATGAAAGCATTTTAAGAACCTATAAATTCCTCTTCTGTAAATGTCAGGTGATTGATTCAGATTGCTGTGACTAATCTTCTATAACAATCCTAGGCACTGAAATCATACTGCTTTATTTGTTAGTAGAATCATATAATTTCTTTTACTGTCTACCGGTCCATCTGAATTCAATTAAAAACTTAACTTTTGTTAAGACCTGAAATCTCAAGTCTGACCACAGCACAGTATCTTTCACTGCAGGTGAAGAGGACACCTGTTCCCCATCTATCAGATTTTATTTGGGAATTAATGCGCTCCTGCCCTCCACACACACACACACACACAAAAAATAGTGAGTGTCTTTAGCTATCATGTCATGATTCTTGTTTAAGAATACATAACAAATGATTTGCTTCACTGAGATTTTAATTAACTTTACTTATGGTAATGATTGTTCTTATTTGGTTTTTATGGACACAAACAGCTTAATATTTCTTTCCCCACCTCATTCTTTATTATGACCTAAAAAATCAGTGTTTATATCCTTATAATAAGAAGGAGATCTGACTGAGAGCCTGAGTTCAGTCTGATAAAAAGCAGTCCTATGGTAGATCTCCTTCTATAAATGGTTTCATGATGGTTTCATCCTTTCTTCAACTCTAAAGAGGAAAGAAACTTTAGCTCGTATGGAGGAGGTAGGTGGTTCTGAGAAAAGAATTACTTCTCTGAGAACAGCAGAATAATGTTGGGTGGTTCTAGCAGCCGAGAAAAACGAGAAAAAAGAATGACGGTCCTCACTGCTGAGATTTTGGAATGACAGGAGCCAGTGGGGACCTACCAGCTGTAAGCATATAAGTCATACAGACAGAGCCAGGAAAGATCCTGGGGATGTTATTAAACACAAGTTCTGAAATGACTTATTCTGTTTGAAAGCTTATTTTGTCATCCAATAAAGAAAGATATTTAAACCCTAGATGTAGAAGTCCATTGGGCTGTAAACCAAACAGATGGTACTACAATTTGTTTGACAGCGATTACCTCTGAGTCTGTGATCCCAGTGGGATCATTACAAATCACTGTGATTCACTGGGACCTTTAATGGCAACAAAAAAGAAAGAAAAGAAAAAGAAACATTTACCATTTCAGTGGAATTTTTGGTGGTCTTAAATTCAGCAACTACTCCAGACTACAGTACTTACTGTAGAGTAGAAGAGTTAATAAGAAGGTTACTACTGCTGTTCCTTCCATTATTCAGATGGCTGATTACAGTCATAGTCCCTATAATAGGGCACATAGTAAATGAAGATTTTTGTCCTGAAGAAGTAACTGCTTAAATGAAAACGAGTGATAAAAGAGACAGAAGACAATACAAAGATCAGGATGAAGTCTGACAAATAGAAGTATGATGAATGTTTTTTTCTTTTTTGCTTGCTTGCTTCCTTCCTCTCTTCCTCCCTTTCTCCCTTCCTTTTCTCTTTTCTCTTTTCTGTCTTGTCTTTCTTCTTCTGACTTTCTCCCTCTTTCTTTCTCTCTCCTTTCTTTCTCTTTTATTTTTTTCCTTTCTTTTTTCCTTCTTTCTCTCTTTTATGCTCTCTATTTTTTCTCCTCCCCTCCCCTCCCCTCCCCTCCCCTCCCCTCCCCTCTCCTCTCCTCTCCTCTCCTCTCCCTCTGCCTGCCTTCTTAACAAGGAATGGGTTGTTTGATCCTCTCTTTAGCTACTGTATACATGTTAATAAATCTTTTAGTACTCTAGGCCAGAAAACAAGTGATTTAGTTGACTCAAGTGAAACCTGACGTACAAATATGGGTTTTCTAAGTTCAGTTTCATCAGTCTGCTCAAGACATTGTTTTATATATATATATATGTATATAAAACTAAGATAACTGTCACATAGTACTCTTGAGAGTATAACTACAAACTTTTTCATTGAGGATGAAGATTCTTACACTTGTTTCAGTCAAATTGAGAAGGTTTTAAGAGCTATGAATTCCAAAGTGGATTGTTTTTCATTAGTACTGAAAGCATTAAAGTGTCACATGCTTAAATATCCAGCTGAATCATTCATTCTATATTTGTCAAAACATGTATTTTCTAAGAAAAACAAAATACACATGCACACCCACACTTACATATTCATACACATCACACATGTCTATATTGTAAATGGTAGGTATCATGAAAGACTCCTACATCAAAACTTGTCGTAGCTTATTTTCATACATGAAGAAAAGAACAAAACTTCAAGAAATGGTCTTGTTCACGACTGCGTAGGAAAATGTCTAGAATTCTATTTGTTCCATTTACGAAGCACTGCACATAGCTTGAAACCTTTATAATGCATTTCTCTCTTACAATCAAAAGAAGAAGAAGAAAAAAATAGAGGGAGAAATTGAAAAGCTTCACCTTGATAAGATCTCATCAACCAGACAGGGCAGAAGTGCGACCATATCTAATACATAATCTTAACCATTTTGACAGTTAGATGTAGTTTAGAAATAAAAGTTCATAGCAACTTTGAACCAACCTGATCAAAGATTTCTGGGAGGTTCCTCACAGTGGAGAGAACATTTAAGTGTTATACCTTGTGTCATTGCTTCAGAAGCAAAGTCTGACTTCCCTTTTGATGAGTTGGCACAACACTATGAAAGAAACAGAGGCAAGCCTTATTCCTGGTATAAAACTCCTGTGAAGTCAATGAGGATACACCAGAAAGACATCTGCCTAGCAGGATAAATCCTGTATTTTGTTAATGCTGAGACAATCCCACAGAAGTCAACAGGCTTACTGAAGGACACTGGTGTTCCTTGTTTGATAGTTTTAGCCAACATTATTAGAAAAATAGGGAAAATAAAGCAGTAACTTAATTAAGATGATACACACACCACTTGCCCACTCCCAAATATATATATTTTTTAATTTTGTTTTTTAGAGATCATATATGACCATTCGTCCAGTAAAGATGATGAGTTAAAATCACCACATAATATTTTAATATTATTTAATCATATATAGCAATCATTCAGCCTTAAATTGGATGTTCAGCAACATTCAGAAACTATAASTAACTACATATTTCACAGTTTAATGGAATGAGATCCTCTAAAGAGATTAGTATATACTGCAGCCAATCATTGTTATCAATAATTTGCAATATGGTATCTAAAGTTCAAATTTTACAATACACTTAAGCACCTGCATAAATAGGAATGATTTTCAAACAAGCTGATTACACAGCAGTGACCTTTCAACTTGCAAATAACTCCTGACATTCTATATTTTGATGGTCAAGCCACATTTTTAGGAATCCAGAAAAGCATGATAGGTAGTAACTGAGAAACCAGTAAAACCATTCAGGTTCTTAAAGTTTGCCACATGCTTAAATATCCTCCTGAATCATGCCACATTTTTCAAGATGCATTTTTGAATGCTAATTGTAAAGATGTTAATAGTAGAGAAGCATATTCACACAGAAATACATATCTGAACTCCTCCTCGCTTCGCTGTGAAGAATGAACAAAAACTGTCAGCAGAAATTAAAACAGAATATCTATGATAATATGTTATTTTGAACAACTTTTAATACATAACATAACTGCATCCACAAGAGGAAAGAAAGCCGCCTTACAGTGTAATCAAGTTACAGGCCTTCACAACAGCTTTTATCAGGACTGACGATTACAGTCTACAGTCTGGATATATTCCATTCATGATACTGTTGTTTCCAGGGAATTTCCCACTTGTTTTAATAGGATGGTTATCTAGAGATTAGCCTTTATCATTTAAAAATTTAATATACTAGAGCAATAGCCAAAAAATCATGCAGACTTAAACATGTGTTTCCAGCATTATCTCACATTAGAGGGTTAATTACTTTCTTGTTCTTAATATAGAACTGCATTCAGTTGCTAAGGAAACCAATGATTTCTTCATGTCTACAAGCACTTGAATCATGTTGCATTTTCTTTATTTTGTGAGCTGTTTTCTGGGAGGTTTTATGAGGGGGTTTGGGGCTTTTTTGTTTTGTTTGTTTTGTTTTGTCTTTTTTTAATAATGTTAAATCAAAAAAGAAAAAAAAATAACACCATGGCTTAAAAAAAAGAAAATGTAGGCTGACCTAGTAATAGCCAGATTTGTGATGGTGAGGCAGAACAGTGTGTTGTCGGTGGGGAACCAGTTGTAGGTTCTGTCTTTATTCTTTTCCTCCCAGGAAGCAGAGTTTGAAGCAGTGAGCATTAAATAACTTTGAATACTGAGACTGGTGGTGACTCACCTTCTGCCAGCTCAAGATATTCTGCCCATCATCTATAACAAGACACATTTGTTCTTACATCTTTCTTTAGGTACTAGACTCAATAAAGATATGTAGCATGGGGATGGAAACATTCAAGCTGGCTTCAACTGCAGCAAACTTGGAGCCAGGGAATTTGAACATTGAGAATGGTCCTGAGATGCCCTTTCTGGTTATGTGCAAATTATCTGAAACTCAGAAGCAGGTCACACCAATGGGCCCTATTATGACTAACCACATCCTGCTGAGAGAACAGAGTGGATGGTACTACACCAGAAAGATCTGATCTAGGTGAGAAACTGTTTTAGTATATAGAGGAAAGTAAAAAGAAGAGACTGAGGGAAGGAGGGAAACTAAAGAATCTCTTTAAAGAACAGTTCTTTAAACATTGCTTCTGGAAATTGACCTCCTGAGAGAATATAATATTTTACATTATTTTGAGCTAATTTTCATCCTTTGATGTCTCTTACATTCCATTACTTAAAGTATTATATGGCTCACTATTCCACAAGGCAAAGAATTTTATTCAACACTGCAATGTATAATAAAATGTGATCACTTTAAGTTTATTATAATTTTGCCTGGCAAGCTGTAACTAGTATTTAGTGGTAAAATTGGCAAATGAAGGACTTCAGAATACATCCACAAGTGGTTCTAAAATGAGTGTGTTTATTTCTATCTCTTAAAAGGAATGTTATGAATATGCTTAAATACAGGAGCATGTAGAGTGCTATAAAGGGCATAGAAGCAGAATCACAAAGCCTTTGAATTCTTCTGTAAAAGCACTGGGTTCACAGACATATATTCAAGTAGGAATGACTTGGGCATTTAACTAAATTTTTAAGACCCTAAACCAATCCAAAAAGCAGGTCTGCCTGTCAGTATAATCCTCCATGTGTCTAATGGTCAAAAGTGATGAGCTTTTTATGGTGCTTAACTAATATGTGCCTAGCTCAAGGACAAATCCCAGGAGGAATTCCAATTAGCTATTTCTCTGCCTGTTTCTCCTGTTGATACCTGATCCAGCAGCAGTCTCAGCCCAAGTATGACGTACTGGTCTCCACCCTGAAGATACTCAGGGAAGGAAGAGTGCTCTTCTAAACACCCACTCTATGCACCTTAAGCAGCACATCAGGAGACAACCAACTATCCAAATATACAATAGTAAGTTCATTTCAGTAGTTAATTAGATATCCCAAAAATGCATGTTTCAWTATTAGTCCTTCTAATCCATTAAAATGTTTTTAAAACCATAAATCTCAAATAACTGGAGTGCATTTTCCTAGTATTTTTTGAACAAGCCTTACGATAAAATGTGGTAATAGAACAGTCAAAATAAGAGGCAGAGGCAGAGGAGGAAAAAAAAAAGAAAGAAAAAAAGGAAAAGAAAAAGGAAAAAAAGGAGGAAAAGAGCAGGGATATAAAAATGAGTCTCAAGTACCTTGCATAAGAAGTGTCTGAGAAAAGATTTTACTACTCACACCACATGGGAGGTGTTCAGATGCTTTGGATAAGCAACAATATAAACATCCAAAATATATTATGAAAATCAAAGGTCGGATTTACCAGTGTACCCTGGCTGTTCAATTCTGTTCCAGTGACACAAAGAAGACATAAACATAGTTTTAGTGGGTGGTTAAACTATGTTTATAGCTGTTGTGCAGAACTGTAACATTTATTTTTGTTGCAAAAAATTTTGAGAAACTAATTTTGACCTGTCAATCATCATTAAGTAGTCAATATGCATCAGCAGCTATTAGGCAATCTATTTGAGAAAGTACAGGCCTACTTTCCCATATTAATGAGAAAATAACTTCAGTACTTTGGCGACCATGGTAAAAACTGTGGTGAATTTGATAATTTTTAGTGGATAACCTAAGTTGAGCTGCTATAGCATCTCAGATTATATCTATATCTATATATCTATATATATAATCAAAATTATATATATATAATTTTATTTTTCATTTATGTGGCAAATGCAATGAGCTGCATAACTCAGTATTTACTTGTCAGGCTGTGTCTTTCAGGTAACCCATGAGCCATTCGGTGGGGCCTTTTTTGTTTTGGGGGTTTTTTTTGTTTGTTTTTTCTTTTTTACATACTCAAAATGAGAAATCATGCTGTCTTTAGCCCTGTTTTAAACATATTCTTGTATTGAAAAAAAAGAATCAAGAAAACTTGAATTAGTGTGAGTTTACTCCAGTATCAAGAATGTTGGTAGATGACAAGATGGGCAAACAGTTAAATAATATGCATAGTCCTCTTTTTATTCCTTCCAAGAAAAAAAAAATACAGTTTTAACTCTCAAAAAAAAAAAAGAAGAAACAATAATTTGATTTACTGCCAACTAAAAAAATACACTAMAGAAATACAAATGTCTTCTATATTCAAACTGACAAAGCATGGGAGACATATCTGACATACTGTTTTGACTCGCCCATTAGTTCTTTTTTCTGCATTTATAGCTTGGGCTAAATGAAGCATCTACCTCAGCTTTGAATTTCAGTGGGCTTTTCTATTCAGGGACTGTAACAATCTTAATTTTATTTAACCTTCTTTTTTATTGGATTGACCACAGCCACAGTAGAGAATGGCACTTGCCTTCTTACAGTGATATTGAAAGAAGAGAGTTCCTTAACTCACACTCAGTCTATTAATCCTGTCAATAATTCAGACTTGCCAATAGGCAATGTAATTGCCTGCAGCTTCTGCAGTCATGATTGACCAGGATAAGCAAGATCCTTACTTTGAACAACTGAACTCACTATTTCAAGCAGGTCTGTTACATATGGAATGCATTTTTGAAAATTTAATAAATAATCATCTGCCATGTGCAACTTGACACTTTTGAATTATGAATTCAGAGACTTGAGGCTTGGAAAGAGAAAAGGCGGAAACTGTAAGCAAAATGGGATCGATGCAGGCAACACACGTATTCATACATCTATGCAAAAAGTGTTTRCAGCAGATATTGCACAGGCCACTGTAACCCTGAGCAGATAGCACTGCCGAGCCTACCAAAACCTCTATGCATATTCTTACACTTCTGTTCACTCTGATCATTAAAAGCAAACCCCCAAAAGCCCCAAATCCCAATAGTAGAAAAGCAACAGCAACATGTAGCTGTAACTAACATGTAACCAAAACTTAGAAGCTTATGAATAAGGTCCACTTAAACTGGGATCTAAGAGTTTTCCAAGGATCTTCTAGGCTGCTTCTTACTGCTGTAGGTAGCTGAGGTGGATTCAGTTGAAGAGAAAGACATCCAAACGCCAGTGATTACATGTGATATGCACATCATGTCCCATTGTAGTCAACAGAGCACACAGAGTGATCCAGCTGAACAGTCACGAGGTGCCTGCATCAGGATGAGCTGAAACACTTAAAGAAATGTGAGTCATGTAAATCAAGCAATGATGTTATCTTGGTATACCTTTCCCTTTCTTCTCAGACCTCATGACAAAATTAAGGACCTCGATTACCCACTCATGCTTCTAAAAGAGTTAGATGGAGTTGTTTAGTGTATCATAAAATTTATTTTTTTTATCAGCTGAAATGTCATTTTCTCTTGTTTCATGGCTCACTTTAAAAYACGATAACTTTCGTTTTGCCTCTTCTTTGAAAGATTATGCTTATCTGACTGGAAAGCTGTTATATCCAATTGTTGTGTTTTTATGTCAGTGGATGAAACCTTGGTCTCACTCAAAATATCTAGATTTTGCTGGTCTTGTCAACAGAATCCTTGATGGTCAAGTGCTCTGGCCTGGATCACATCCATGCTGTAAGCTCTGGGTCCTAGCATGGGCTATGAGCTGATTGGCAGTGGGGAAGTCCTGTTTTGCTCTAGAGTGGTATGAATGAATTCATAAGCCATATGAACACCCAGGAGACCAACAATAAAGGGAAGAAGGGAGTGAGACAGCTTGGCAGGACTGGTGAACTTTTGTTACTGTGCACACACAGATTGGGACCAGATTTACTTGCTCATAAATTTAGGCACATGAGTAAAGTGCTTGTGACTGGAGTGTGATCATTCCAGGCTATCTGTGTATTCTGTGAGGAGAGATTGACAGCTCTCAAAGAGGGTTTTGTCCACTAAGATCTTCTTAAAAGGCTGATGTTTCCCTCCAAGCAATGCAAGGAGGTTGCGCTGATAAGTCCTCTAACACTGGCGTCTCAGTCTACTGCCTAAATCGATTGGAGTATGAATCCCCCACTCTTTTCAGCACAAGGCCCTTTCCTTAAAGCACATTTTATGAAAAATTAAGATCTTCCTTGACCAATGACTGTTTCTGCATACCTACCCTTATTCGCAGATTGAAATGCTGACCACATTGAAGGCAAGGGTCAAAATTCTCAAGTATTCATCAGGACAAAAGTGAATTTTATTGTGAAAAATATTAAAATAAAGTATATTTTGAAGACTAGCAACGTAACACCTCAGATAATTTATTCATTGTGATTATACAATACAACTTTTTCCATGGAATGTTTAAATTACACTTGCATAAAAAGAATAAAATTCTTAAAGTATATATAGACTTGTCCCAAATAACAAATCTCACCTTGGAATGTTCTACATTCCTGAGCCATGAAAAATAGCTGCTGGCTAATTTTGTCCTTCTGGCATGACTCAGTAATAGAGTAATGATGTGCTCAAAATGTCATTAAAAGTCTAAGCACTAGTTCTGGAAGTTATTCCACTATTTAAATAACCTGAAAAAGAAGACTTGAAAATTCTTATTTCTCATTGTACCTGTTTTACATTTTCACTGAGCATTGTAGAAAGGGACTGGGAAAAATAAACTGAACCAAATTTTTTTTTCAGATAAAGAATTTCGTGATATTGAAAAAGTCTTGTGCCTTATTATATGTCATTCTGCTTCCTAACTGCTATGTCATGACTTTTATAAAATCATAAGATCTGCATTTCTATATGGGTTATACACAAAAATGGCAGACTGATGGGAAAACAACTGTTAAGTTTGTCTGCCAGAAAGATGAAAGAATAAGAGGTTTAGATAGGCATCTACTGATATTATTTAATTTGCATATTTTAAATTCCTAATTATCTATAGGACTAGGAGTAAGAAATCATACCTTGTTTACTGCATCAAGAAATTGTATGTTATTCAATAATATTTAGCAACCATTCTTGAGAGAACTGGCTGAAGGTGGATCTTCTATTTTACTGTTAGTAAAGAAGACTGAAAACTAGGTACATTCTTAGAAAACGTGGACTATATTTTCTCCATCAACTTAAAAGGAGTCCCTGTCACTATTTATAAATGTAGAATACAAGGAAAAAGCCATATTTTACCTTCTCTTGTAAATGCATTCAAAGGTAAACAGCTTCTTCATCTTTCCCTAAAAACACGCATAAAAGACAGTGACCTTATTTGTCAAGTTCTTCTTTGTCAGACCTGACTAGTAAACACTGAGAGTGTGTAGCAGTAATCTGAAAACTGGCAGAAAAATAGCTTAACACAGGGTAGGAGAATCTGGTGGTATTTTGCTTTCAGGATGAGTTTTGTAATACAGATTTATCTATTAATTTAGATTATGGGATATTAAGAAGAAACATAACAGAATAAGTACTTACTTTAAATTCAGATTTGGAAAGAACAAAAAGGAGAAGGGAGGAAAAAATGAAACAGCTGCAGAGCACCGCAGTTTTAGCAGTGAAGAACATGATTCTCACAAGATGAAATCTGCTATAAAAATGAAGCACAATGTTTAAATGGATTCTAAGTTTAACCTAACAAGTTCACCTGTCCTCGCTCCTCCACACTCAGTTGCAACTAAATATTTTTGATTCCTTCAGATGATGATTCCCTCTTGTCTCCATTGTTTGGAATTACAAGAAATGTAAAAATGTGAGTCTTGGGAAAAAGTAACAGCTGAATGCTTCTGGGATATTTAGTAACATTTGTGCAGACTTCACTGAATATAAGATGAGCTCAAGCTGTCATGTTCTGCAGCAAGTTTAGTACCCACAAGGCTCTCCATGTTGTTTAATTTTATTGCAGTTAATAATCAGGAGAAATTATTTTAACATTGCTATTGGGTTTGTTTTCAATATGTTCATTAGTTTTGCTCTGTGGTGGAAAAAAAAGCTATATTAAGTGAAAATGCACTATCAGGCAAGAGTTAGAAATAACAAGTATAATGAAAGTCTAAGCTGCACTGCAGGTACATTACTCACTTTTCCCTCCTAACAATGGGTAAATTCCTAGATCTACTCAGTTTGTACTCAGAGGCCCAGATTCAACTCATTCAGTGTACCCTCAGTTCTTCTGAAATTAGTTTCTATCTTAAATAAATATTATTACCCAAATTTTAGGATTGTCTAATCTCCCAGGGTCTCAGAGTAGCCCCAATAATAAATGGATTTTGATCACGAAAGAAGAAACATGACATTATGAAACATGAAAGTGTGGACACTTATAACAGTGTTAAAAATAACAAAATGCTGCAAGATTTTATGTGTAAGTGCCCTAGCCCTCCCAGCCAAGTCTGATGATCCTAATACATTACCAGAGAATAAAGATTCTCTCCTTCTGCTCATTTCAGCTTGCCTAAACTGTAGTACAACGTAGAGGTTTCAGACCTCATTCTAACTGAACTGAATRGGTATTCAGCCTGACCACAGCGTCATAATAAAAATACCTGTAGGGTTTTGCACTTGGCAGGATAGCCAACTGAGTGGAGGAGAAGGTCTTTGAACTTCATTTTCTAGCAGAGCCTCTAGCTATTAGCCAACCTGGCAGATGGTTTCTATACCCTCTTCATCAGTTGTTGCTGCAAATACAAGTTTATCTAAGTGACCTTTTAGCTGATTTTAGCATTCTGATCCCCCCATTGCTTTAAACTTTAGGGATTAAATAAAAACATAACCATGCCAGGTCACAGACCACTGAAAATATTTTTATTATAATAAAATAACTATAGTATCATTTCAGTGATAAAGCTAAATACCTGCGCTTTATGTGRATCCACAAAGTAGCTAGGCAGATCCCTTACTGAGTGTCAGATTCCCCAAGATATTATATAAAGTATTATTCTCCCAGTTTTGGTGCCAATGGCATCTCAAGACCTTTGAAAAGCTGGTTGTAACTGTGCAATCACCCCAAAGCAAATGTTATAGGGGAAGAAAAAAAAATACATAGCTTCATTAAACAATTATGACTAACTTAGGTACATCATAAATATGTTTAGGCATCTGAATGGTCTAAACATCAAAAAACAAGGAGGCCATTTAAGTGGATAACAATCATAAGTAGAAAGACTACTTTTAATAGTAAAATATACGCTACTAGGCAAGCCAGATAAAAGCCTTTTAAAACATTCATTTTTCACTGTATTGTGCTGCTGACCTTTGTTCTAATTGTCTAAGTATTTACATTAGTTAATACAGTCTTACCTTTGCCTTAGTGGTAATTACAATAAACTAATTATATCTACTACATACCTAAGATTTATATTCCACTTGAKTTTTTTTTATTGTTGTGGTAAAAGATCAACATTGAAATAGAAGAAAATTAAGCAAAATTAACTCTAAATGCAAAGAATCTAAAAAGCTACCCTAATTGTATAAATCTAGGTGTTGGAAGCTAGTGTACCCTATCATATTTTAAACCCAAGTAAAACTGATAGTCTAACTTTCAGAGGTGCTTCTGATCTACTAAACTCATATTAGCCAACAGAACTTAAAGATTCTCAGTTCCTTTGAAAATTGTTCTGCTATTACTTGGGTGCCTAGATGAAGATTAAGGAATATAACTTTAGGCATCCAGCTGTGACAATTTTTACTTCTGTCCATTTTGCTCTCTCTTGTTATGCCTAATGCCAGCAAAAACCTACTGAAATACAACAATTTAATAAAGATAAAGTACAGAAAAAAGAAATTGCTCAGAATTCCAGCTGGGTTTTCTACTTTGCTGGTAATTATCATAAGTGCCTCCCCACGACTGGAAATGAGAAACTGCTGTTATTGCCACTTCCCTGCTCTCCATGTTACTTTTTTTTATCCACAGTAGCCCCCTGAACAAGTTACCAAACCCAACAAGCTGTGAGGTTCAGCTACTACACACTCATTTTAAAAGCACTTTTGAACTCAACAGTACCTGCGCTCTGCTTTTCTTCTCAGCTATTAAATTCTTTGCCACCAAACAACATGCCAAAGGAAAGATGGTCTTTCACACCAGTGGGGGAAGGGGAGGGAAAGGCCAAAGGAAAAAATGAATCATTGCTCTGAAAGGTGCTCAGGGCTTTGGCTCATTGGACATTACACATGGCCCTGTTCCTATATTTACAGTATCTTGTCCTGAGCCTTGGCATGTCTCACTCGGGAAATGACCAAGAGCTGAAGGGGTCCTCAGAAGGCAAGGGAGCCATTAAAAAAAAAAAAAGTTACAAAAAAGTTATTAGAAAAAATCCAGAATGGACAGAAACACAGGTTGAGAGGCCAAGTGGTGTGGCCCCTTGAGAAAAGTTATCTCCCAGCCCAAATCAGAAATGCCTTGAAGCCTCGAACAGCCCAAGATCAGAACTAAAGCACCCAGAACTGCCATGGTATCGTCCCCAGGGGCTGCTACTGTGCATGGCACCTGGGAACTCCTTTTAAAAGCCCTGTGATACATCAGAATAAAAGACACTAGAGTCCACAGGGTATTCCTGCCGGGTCAYGTGATTAAAAAGCTCACCTGCACATACACAAAAGAGCAGAGAGAGACTGTGGCAGGTGGGGGAAGCAGAATAACACCTTGCCCTGGCTGCTCCCAGGTCCATCACAGGAGAGCAATCAGCCTGTCAAAGGCTCAGCAGCAAAAACACAGAGGATCACAGAGGAACAGCAGTAGACACGGGAACCCAAATTATCTACCCAGAGAAATGACAACCTGTTTGGGCTTCTCCAGGGTTCTTCCARGACAGCATCAGCCCCATGACCCAGGCGTGAAACCCAATCTGATGAGTCAATGGGAGCAGATCTCCGGTGTACCTTTTGGACTGAGGGGGGTTACTGCCTAGGGGGATGTGGCTCATTACGGGATGCAGGGGAAGGACATTTTGGGATTGTGCAAGATTATGGGATGTTTAGGGGAGGAAYCAAAGGCAGAGAAAGGGAAGAATCTAGGTGATTTGGAGAGGAACAAAGATGGGAAACTAGAGGGATATGTGGATACAAAGGGGTCGGTCACATTTAAATAGGGTTGGTCAGTGCGCCTGTCTAGCCATGCATCTGATCACCACAGTCTGTCCTATCTTCTTATTAAATTCCTTTTCTAACTAGTTTTCCGGGTTTATCCTGTGTGAACGTGTGTGTGTGGAGGTCTATGAAACAGCAACCAGATTCAGACCACAGCTCAAAGCGTCCATGTGTTTGTGGTACCAGCAACTGGAGAATGTGAGGGCACATAATTCAGCATACGACCGCTAGCAAACATCACGCCAGACTAGGTGGTAAGAAGGTGAAGTGACCTGGGAGCCAGGTGTGTGTGTGTGTCTAGAGGTGAGACCACAGGGCAGTTGACTACCGGAGGGACCAGGGGAGTCCTGGCCAACTACCAGAGGGACCGTGGGGTCTGGGGTTGACTAAGACCCATCTGATCGTGTGTGTGTGTGTGTGTGTGTGTGTGTGTGTGTGTGTGTTTGAGTGAGGGAGTCTGTACCAGCAGATGGAGTGGGGCTGCGAGCCTCAGGCCTCGTATGCTCAGGTGTCAGCAACTGGGGAGACTGGGGCATTCAGGGCCAACTACTGGGTGGACTGAGCAACCAAAGCCAGCTGCTGAAGGGAGCCACATTGTACACATGTATATATATGTCCCACTAATGGACCTTCTTCCTCATCGGCCACTCACAAGAACAGGATGAGGCTGTTTGCATTTGTGTGAGTGTTGTGTGTTTGCTGATCTGTGTGGCTGGGTGTGTGTATTTGTACGTATGTATTGAATACATGTGCTGGTGTGTGTGCCTACTGGTGTGTATGCTCAGCCTCAATAGTGATTGGACCTGGGGACATGGATCTGCCCCACTCACACCTCTATCTACTAGATTTGGCCTTCTCCCTAACATCTCCTGCCTGACTGCAGAAACTAACTGTGCAGCCTAGTCAGCTTAGACTCCCTTTCTTGTCAGTGGAGAGAGATAAGCACCCTGAAGAAGCAGCTCAGATCTCATGTGAGATAAAAGTCCCTTCTGGAAGGTCCCTCTCTATCTGTTTCCATTGATTAGAGAGGGAATTTAAGCTGACTAGGCTCCTAATTTACGTATTAAGTCTCCAGTTGAGTAGGAAAAATTTGAGCTCCATATTTATATTATGTCATGTTTGAACTGACAAATAGAGGTATCAGTGTTGCAATAAGATAATAAAATTGTGTCCTTCTCTTTTTGTTTTGTATAATAAGCAGCATTTCCTCTTGTGAATTTCACAAAGAAAATCACTGTATTAGCTTAAGAACAAAATAACATGATCTATTATTGTTTGAAAAAATGACACAAGCCTAAAAGCTAAGTTAACACTATTCAGTGTTAACAGTACTATGACCTCCAAACTGATTTTAGTTACCATAAAAGCAGTTGGTGTTGATTTTTGAACAATACAAATGAAAAATAATGATTGTCTCAGAAGGCCATTCAAGAGGGAGTTGAAAGAAAATGCAGAACGTTAAAGAATTAGATGACAGACCACATGATCATCTATTTAATTATAGTGTCTTTACAATTATATCCATATGGAAATGTGACAGTGTTCTAAAGTAACCTATAGATGTTATATCCAAATAAACAGCTTAAATACATTTAAGTATCTTCTAACTTTTAGTACCAGAGGATTGCTAGCACAGGTCTCTGATGTCCTATATGTGAACTAAAACACATCATTTTAATTTTAAATGGATGAGTGTCTTTAGTTAGACTAGAGGAAAAATGCTATTATAAAGAACTATTAATCAATTGAAAAGTGAATTTTAGGAAAAATTAATTTTAGGATTGTTACTATTGCTCATCATCACTACTGAAGTAAGTGAGGATAATGAAACCATGAAAAATAATCAGTGTTAGCTTATAAACATTGATTTTTTTATAGGCAAAACATGATTGCTTTTTTTTTGAGTGAAATAGCATAATTGGTAACTGTAGAGAATGCAGTTCTGCAAACATAACAAATTCACCTCTCAGCAAAGCATTTGGCAGAGTGTCTCATGAAATATTACACTGAAAAATCAAATTTCCTTGGATATGAACCATATGATATGGCATGAAAAGTAGCTCAATAGCCATAAACAGTAGTTAATGATGAACGACAACTTATCAGATAGAAAGAGATGTCTAGGGGCATACCAGTTTAGCAGGTTTCAGCTGCCTTCTTTATCTGACATCTTCATTAATAATTTAGAAGGGAGTCTAAATATCACATTAATGAAACTCACAGATGATGCTAAATTGAGATGTGTTGCAAACAGAGACAATGACAAAGAATGAAATAGTGGGACATTAGGTGTGAACCACATAGATACAGAGTATCCGAATCTTTCACTGGCTTCATCAGCTTAAAGTTCATTTTATAGACTTCCTTATGTATACAAGAGCTTCTTGTAATCTATCTTCAAAGTCACCTCCCTGTTTTCAAATTCTTCCTCAAGCTATTTTTTCATTGTCATCTGAGAATAAACAGTTAATAATAATCACTAATAAAACAATGATATTTTTTGCATAAACATAATAAATTTATGAGAAAAAGAAATRCAGAAGATATGTATAGAGGAATTCATAGGGAGAGAGACTAAATAACATTTTAACAGATTACTTGTGCATATAAATATATATATGTATATATGCATAYATATCTTTTAAAAATATTTCACTATGAAATACTACAAAAATCACTAATGTCATGTTATAATATATTTTGTTTGAAATATGTACTATGTAACTAGCACACRCTTTACAACAATGTTGGAATTCTGGGGAAAAAAAAGAAAAGAAAAGAAACAAAAACTTAATTCTCTCCTGTTCTTTGTGCTTAGGAAGACCAGAATGAGCCTAATTTGTTTCCTTATGACTGAAACAGTTTATGGGTTACTGTATGATACTATAGTCCCTCATATTCAAGTAGAGATTTTCGGTTTCCTCATTTTGGTTGGATTTTTATCAGCTGGTGACACAGAGCCTTATATGTCTTGTCTGTCTAGAACTGCCTTTGCACCCATGTTGAACTGTCACTTTCAGTCAGGCTTGCTGGAGAAGCAAGATCCACTTTTCTTTTCTGTTTCTCTCCTCCTTTCCCATGAGGATCATATTGCAAGATCAGGCACTGTGATCTTATAGTACAAGCTCAGTGTTGCTGCTCATGTGAAATGTTATTCATAACTAACAGAACATAGGTACTGAACAATACACAGAGAACACTAAATCCCAGCATAACTTTTCATTTGTGAATGTTTAGATTGATTGTTTTTCTCTAAAAGTAGATTTTGGTTATTTTAGATGTGTTAGGTTTGGTTTGCTGGTTGTTTTGCGTATTTTCATACCTTATTCAAGTAAAATGTGTTACAGACTGTTTCCCTGTGCCCCACTCTTGAAAAAAACTTTCAGATCATATAGAATTAATGTCATGTCAGTCCATGGAACTCTTTCAAATGTAAATCAGTCTCTTTTAGAATGTAAGGAACAAAGCAACGTTTATCTAACAAGTCCTAGTATGTTCTTCCACTAGTCTTGTTTTRTCTAAATTTCATGAGCTTCAAGAATTCTAAAGGGGAAAAATTGTCTAAAATGAAAGAAAGATGTCAAGGACTTTGGAAAGGAAATTACAAGGTCAGCTACAGATTTTTCCTTCTTGGTTCATACAGTACAGTGCAAACCAGTTCTGTGTTCACATTCTTTTGAATATGAGATTATTCTTTCATCTTTCATACACTTGATGCATCACAGAAAATAATTAACCTTTTTAATACTTGCCCATTTTGATTTACCATAGCTAATCCAACCTATCAAGTCCCTTTTAAGGAGCAATATCAGAAGAGGAGTAAATGTCCGAAAGTAAACCAAAAACTTCTTTTCGGCTGATTTTTAGGATACATTCTGTACTGGTATGATCCTCTACTGCAGAAAAATCCCGAAGACTCCTTTGCATTAGCATTCATCGTATCTAAGAAGCTGAAACAAAAGCTAGCAATTGGTATGGAAGGAGGGAACTCCCTGAATAGCTTCCTGACTGTATTCTCACTTAGGGAATTAAAATCATGGCTGACATACTATATTCAGATTTGAATTCTGGACTGTTTTATCAGATTAAAATCATTGCCAGCCCCCTATGAAGGTTTATTGGACTGTACTACAGTTAGTGATGGCTAAGTACGTTTGGATAGCACAATCTATCCAAGATCATATAAAATATAAAGTCTCCTCCTGTCAGTAGAAAGGCTATTCTTTTATAATATTAGAGCTAGCTGACAGTTAAAGGCAATAGATGCACCTGCAAGTAAGTATTTACATACAGTTAATAATTCAGGAGGATTATATGAAATTAGTGATCAGAACAAGTCGCACAGGACCATTTTTGCAGCACTGCTTTTCTGTATTTTTTTCATTACTTTTTACAGACTGTTTGTTTCTATGGAAAGAAAGCTTTCTGCCAGGATTTTGATTCTGTAGAAGACAAAATGAAATATACAAGTCCATAGATCCATAATGAACAGATTGATGGCAGGTTAACCTGTGTGATTTAATATTACAGCTTACAGAGAAAACCTTCCCTTTCTGAAAAATTCGTTGATATATTATTTCCTTTTATCAGTGGGACATGACTAAATTGTCACTCTAATTCCGTATTATCTCAGCAGAGCATCATTTACTTGTCAAGTCTCCTAGTTTGACTATGTGGAAAAAAAAAACACTGTTAAAAGAACCCATTGGCTTTTCACAGCTTTTAGCCTCTTCCAGTAAGGAATGAGATTCATTTACATGAAGCTATTCTAGCATAAAATTATTGTATGTGAAGGACAGTCCTGAAATAAATCAGTATCCACTGTTTTGGAGGGTTATTAGAAAAGCAAACCTTCTCTGTAAAGTTAGCAGTAGGTGCCACAAAAATTTTGTGGAAAATTGCACATGCATAGCAAATATGCAGGTAACCATGAGTGCTTATCATGAACTCTTAAAAATAGAAGCTGGACCACAGAAGTTTTAAAATACATCATGATGGGATGCCCAGGCTTTAAAAAGGGCTAATGCAGCATTAATTTTCTATGACTTTTCCAGAGATAGGTATGGTCTGTATGGAAATGAATGAATTGAATTTTCAATGAGCTGTATGCACTTGAATAATGAGAGTGCTTAAACAAGCATGACAGTGGAAATCAAGTGCTCAAGAAATGTTCAAAGGACTGACTGAGGTATAATCATAGTTGCTATATGCCCTGGGTTTGGCATGTATAATATTTGTATAATATTTGCACAGTGTATGGCTAAAAGGAATTTTTTACAGACATAGCAGAGTTTCATATAAGAACTGGCTTTGGAAAACTAGGTCATCCCTAATTTGGGAAGAGTTTTCTGTAGTTCAGGGTAAATGCCAGACAGTTGCTAGAGGATCCGCTGAAAATAATTAAAAGAAAAGAATTAATGCAAAAACAAAATGGCAAATGATATGTGATGACCAAGTAATTCAGGAGGCTAGTAAGATAGAAAGGAGGTTGAGGCATTTGTTTTCTTTCAGTGTGTTGACATATTTGTGGCGATCTTACAGATATGTGAACACCTTTTGGAAACTCAGTGAGTTCGTCACGTAAATCAGATGTAGAACTGAGCTGAACAAATGAAATGGCAAGAACTGATGAAAGAAATTATGGACTGGGATAGATTCATTGGACTTATCCTGGATGGATGTCAACCTCTTTGAGTCTTTGATTCTATTAATGAATGTGTGTGTGCTTCTGCACAGAGAACTGTACCTACTATTCAGAAAACTAGCCATTTTGACCAAATATTGCATTCACTTAAGCTTGGCTCTACTTTTAATTTCTGTTTGGCCTCTCCAGATTTGATTTAAAGTTCACAGAAGTCCATCTTTTTTGCTGTTGGGATCTTAATTCTTACAAAGTGTTTCATTTTGTCAGTACTTCTATAAAGACTTCCAGTCAAACTTCCAGTAATCTTCTTTGTACACTTACTGGAGCAGATGTGTCCCTCATACTGCAGAAGGTTTTGCTGCATGGAGATATGACCACTACCATCATGAAACTCTTGCCTGCACATTTTAGGGAGGAGTAGGCTTTTGCAGAATCAGAATTTCGCAAGTGTTCTACTTTATAATCTTGGACTGCTGATAATAGCTATCATACTCTTTTGAAAATCTTATATCTCCACATACCATCAAAGGCTGCATTAATTCCTCTTTAGACATTAAGAAATATGCACCTTTTCCAGGACAGCTCTTTATACTTTTAAGCAGGATTTCTACAAAGTACTACTCTTGAAAATGTATGAGGAAGGATCATAAAACAACACATGAGTATAAAATGAGATAATCAAAAAGTTTTTAAAAGTTCATCCTCTTTTATTACCAGACAATTACGAGTGTGGAAGATTAGTCAGATATGGCTAGTTATACAATTTGCAAATGTTCTCTTGCAAAAACAGACATAGCATACGCATTAATAAGATATATTGCATATATATCTTCTAGTTTACATGCTTTGGTTACAAATAGAATGTCATGTCTTAGGGGACAGCATGATGGCATTGATGTTGTTAGCAATAAAAGACAGGAACAAAATGAATGAACTTTTATTGGCTTGTAGTTTCACTGTCTCAACATTTTTTAAATCTGAATGTTGCTTGCTACTTTATTAGGAGCAATGATGTTGCCACAATGCCAGCAAGTATCAGGTGAAATTAAGGCCTGAGAAATTCCTTATTGATTATAGCATTACTGTGTTACAAAACTAATTTACATCTTAATTCTTAAAACATTGAAGAGACTCAGGTAAACAGGAGTAGTAGCTCCCTCATTACTAAACTTGTTAAAACTTGTGAAATGAGAGTTTACACTTTAAACTACATGACAGATTTAAGATTTGTTAGATTTACCGTTGCAGTGATTGACACATATAATTGTCATGCAAAACACAGTTTAACATGGATAGAGTACGTTTTAAACTTAACTATGTTTCTATCACCAGATAGAAGAAAATATTACAGTGGGATATCACAAAGATGCAGTTATGATTTTTAAATATATTTACCTTTATACATAACTTAAATCCATAGAATAGTGACAATAAGTAAGAAAGTAACCGAGTCCTTTTTTCCAATCAATGTCATTGTGTCTTTCAAAACACTAATGTACTTGAGTACATGCCTGGTAATAGGAACTGTATTTGTTATTCTCACATCTGCAGATCCCATTTAACTGTTTGTTTGACCTTGGCTTTCCATTTCAGAGAAATATTCTTATACAAGTTACTATTATGGGAAACATCACAAAACTGATACATTCTCTTCTTTATTTCTTCTTTCTATTTTTACAATACTTTGTATTCTGACATGTCACAAAAAACACTAAAAACAAAATAATATTTTAAATATAGATTGTTAAAACTGGAAAATCAGAGACTCAAAATTAGGGAATTAGAGTAGTCTTAATTTGGTCTCACCATAAGTACATATTCTGATAAATTTAGCTTCATGCAGTGACTAATTCAGGTAAAAAAACACAATGCATGAATGGCTACACTAATTTCGACAAAAGATTTATCTAGCCTAAATTTATTTATCTGACAATGACCAATAGGGAAGAGTTTAAAAACACGGCAAGACTGTTCTTATGTTTTCTCAGAATATTCCTGAAGTTTCTAGCACTCTTTTCTTTTTGCCACCACTTCCTAAATAAGAAATGGTGTCTTTGTATTTGCAAGTCCCTGATGGACTTTTCCTCCATACATGTGTCCATTTACTTTTGAAACACTAAAACTTTCACCTCCCAAAACTTTCTGTGATGAGGCAATGCATAAGTTAATCAGACAACACTTTTTCACTGTGAGGGTGGTTGAACACTGGAACGGGTTGCCCAGAAAAATTGTGGAGGCTCCATCCTTGGAGATATTCAAAACCTGACTGGACACAGTCCTGGTAACCTGCTCTAGCTGGCCCTGCCTGAGTAGGAGGTTTGGACCAGATAATCTCCAGAGGTGCCCTCCAACCTCAACTATTCAGTGATTCCGTAAAATTAACTACACAGTATGAAAATGCATCTTCTTTCGTTTGCTTTGTATCTGCTATTTTGAACATTATTTTAAGTTTTTTTAATTTAGATTTTTTTATATCTATTGTGGAGTCTAAAGATAAGAATATGAACTGCAATTCAAACCACCTGGTCTATAGAAAGAAGGGAAACAGCTGTAACGTYTATGTTGGTTGCCTAGAATGTAAGGTAAGTGTTCCACCTAACGAAAGAAACCTAACCTCTTCTGTTCAGTGACAACACAGGGAAGTTGCATTGTCAGGCCTCATTGGTGAAGGTCAGCACACTTTGACATTTGGAACGAATGTAGATAAAATTATTGTAAAAAAATTAAATGAACAGCCACAATTCCTCCATGACAATCATAGAGAGATCAGTTTGGTCTTGATACTGCTGTATACGAAAAATGCTTACTTATCAACTATGTCAAAAGAAGGAAGGATTGAGACCTTCTGCAGATCAACTATAGTCTAATTTTAATTAGTTAATATGTTTCATCCTTGAAAACATTGACTTTTAGTTTAATTTTTCTCCATGATCAAGAAAAATACTGAAGTACGTGCTCATTTTTTACATTAAATGGCTCACTTCACAGCCATAATGTTATGGGAATGCTGGAATTTTGCTGGATTAAGGCTCCAGCCACTAATGAACCCCTAATTTTCTTTGCTTTGATGTTTCCTAGACACAGAAAGGATTTCTAACTTCTAGGAATCTCCCATTCTCCATTGAACTGTAAGCTGGGAGTTCAAGTCTATTATAAGGTCTATTTGTTACTATTTAGCCTGCCAGTACCACAGTGGCATGATAACATTGAATTTCTGTAAGCTAAATAACAACTGAGAAGTTTTTTTAAAAGCTAGAGCTCCTCTAAAAATATCACTATCCCTGTAATGAAGTTCTTTTATGTTAACTTTTTTCTCCCGGTAGAGAAAGCATACTGCAAATGCTTCACCTAACACAAACACTCACTTTATTTTTATTGATTTCTTTTCAACAAATGGCTAGGCAGTTGCTTTTGATAAAACACTTAGTAAGGGTAAATGGATCAGGAAATATGACCTAGCTGATGGACTTGTATAGAGTGACGAAGGTTACTCAGGGTTGCTTGTGAAATGATTAAATCCATTACAGTAGCATAGACTTTTATTTATAATGCACACACATACATAAAGCACTACAACAAAGGACTCTAAAGTACCACGGACATATCTTGCTGTCAAACAGACACAGGAAATTCTCCCTGAATTTCATAAAATCTCCATGTGTCCCATGGCAGAATTTTTCCCTATGAAGAATTTAGCAGACCAGTATTTTTCTTCAAACAAAAGTCCTACTTCAGTGTCCATCTCCTGTTTGCAAAATAAACAGAGAAATGTTTTTATTTCTTATATAGATATTAAGCTTAGTTACACAGATGTATCCCTTTTAATATGTAAGTTTCAAATTTACATTAAGGGAAGTTCTTTCAAAACTGAGGAAGCCTAGGAAATATTTCAATGTAAGAAGTCATTGCAATTAACTGTACAAAGGCAGCTGCTGCAGACTGGAAACATGTAAGGCCCTTGGGGCTTTATGATCTTTGTTCAGTAAGGACCAGAATTTTGTATTCTTCTCCCACAATTTGCCTTTCTTGAGACTATTGTTGGATAGCCAGGAAAACTAATATTATGAGAAGGTATTTGACACAAAAACAAACATAGGACCTATGCAGGATCTATGATTTGCTCTTCAGTCCTCAGGCTGAAATTTTGAAAAGGAATTTCTTAAAGAGACTAATAATTTTGATGGCTATAGTAGTTATTCTTTAGTTTATTAAAGCCTAAAAATCCTGAAGCCAAGAATCACTTGGCTTTGTAATAAAGCAAATAAATACACATCATCAATTGGATCTTCAGAATAACAGGCTTGTTATTAACACTGACTAGTCTTAATTCCACTAGAATTTAGAAGATTTGGCTCCAGGAAGTCATRGAATATAATATGTATATTTTAGTTGCCAGAAGTCATAGTGAAATGTAAACTCTTCTTTTAGATGTGTATATTCCTTATACAAAGCCTAGACAGAATTAGGTCATTAGGTGTTTCAAATGGGATATACAAATACAAGCTACAGTAGTTGAGCAGTTTTTTAGCCAGTACAAGGTGTTAACCACAGGGAAATTCTGTTCCTATCCAAATACAAGACTCTAGTCACAGTTTAAGAGAACTGTCTTCACTCAAGATTCAGAATCTCTTTTCAAAAGGTTGATTCAGTTGGTACCAGAAGAAAAAAGTATTGCGCTGTTTAGTAATTTTCTAGAATACTGGGTAAAGAACTTTTACAGAAAACTAAAGACCAGGGTCCAAAATACTCCTCAATCTGAAGCTTTTCAGACAGTCATCATTCACTTGACAGAAGAGTGTCTTAATCTTTGGAGATAGCTCTTTACCTCACATTTGTTAGGTCTAACAATTTTAAATGTTGAAATTCAGGACAAGCTTATAGAGGTAAACTGATCTTACTCAAATGTGCCAGTTGCTTGGTACAGGTCAACAAGTTGGTACCCTGATCAGTAACCTCTGGTATAGGAGGTACTGTGTGCACATGATTTATCAGTCTGTGCAAAACAACCATTTTTTATTGTTCCAAGACTGTGAGCATATAGAAATGTCACCAGTTGCAATGAGGATACAGAAAAAAAAAATATGCTTCATCARTTTTTCAAATGGGGCTGAGGATTTAAACATGCAATATGGGACATCTCAAGTTATACAAGTTGCCTGGCAGCGCCACTTACGAAAAGCTGGACCAAGCTGAAGTAAAAAAATGCGGACTTAAGGACTAAAGACTTAAGACTTAAGGACTACAGGGCCATGACCTACAGTGGTCCGCAACAACTTTTCAAGTGCAGCATGGTGCCCTTCCTTGTTTACAGAAGCACAGCAGCTTCAGATCTTCAGGAATTCTTTTAACTTAAACATACATCAATCTCACTTCTCTGAAACTTGGTATCTATTTTTAACATGTTTCAACTTTAGGCAACGGTTCAGGAAAGCATTTAACAGATTAGCATCATTGTTTTTAGGGATTAAGTATTCATTTATATTGCTCTGTTCTGTTGGGATGAAATTAAGGGCTGAAAACAGAAATGAAGTGGGGAGCAGGGACTAGGTTTCCCCTCCAAAATTGGAGTCCTAATAACTTAGCAAAGTAGTGCTCACCACCTGTTCACTCCCCTTCAAGCCCTATGTGTRCAGCATTGAATTCTGCACAACAGCACAGCAGAAAACACAGGATGAAGGCATAAAGGAAGCGAAGAGTGACTTTTCATATCTGTGTTAAGTTCTACCTGGCATGTCTATGATCTGCAGATTTAAGTGCTCTTTCTAGGATTTTGAAAGGAGGGGTCATGAATCCTTCTCAAGCTAGGGAGAGTAGAACCAGATCTGGACACTGGTATCTTCCTACTCATCTTCTGTATGAGAAACAAATCATTTTTTAGGGGCTTGATACTGTTGGTGTGCCTCAGAACTGGTCTGAGAACTGCATCTGCAATCTGAGGGCAAGGGACTATTCCCACATCAGTCTGTTTCAGTTTCATATCCTAAGGAATGTGGGCAGGAGCTAAACATCTAACCCCTGAAAGAACAGTTCTACGTATGTGCAAAATTTTGGACTACATTCCAGTATGCAGGCAAACTTAATCAAGCTTTTTTTATCTGCATTTCTTTTTAGTCAGATGCCAAAAGTCTACCTCAGTTCTTTTTTCAGACTCTCAGGTGGTCTTCTGGATCAGATCTTAGGTCACTTAAGCTGTACTGGCCTCTGTAACATTATGAATTATTGTACTTTGCTGTTTAACTAGTCTAAAGAACATTCCTGTAATGTATCATTCTTATAAGCAAAGATGATATATTCTCTGAAACTTTGTTTTGTATTTTTGCATATATTCACATTTTTCATAGAAAACATCTTCTTTTGGCATATCATGTACCTCTGCACAAAATAACATAGTTTCTTCAGAAAAAAAAAAAAAAAAAAAGGATGTTCTGTGCAGAAGAAGACTGTAAAATATCAATTTTTCATAGCTGTCAAACCTTTTGGGGTTTGACCAATACCTTTTCTTTCTTCTGGCTTGATAACAAGGAAGGTGGTCCCCCTTCACCCTGAGGTATTTGAGAACAGAAGCCAGCAATACATTTCTACTCTTTAACTAATCAGACCTGACTGCTTTCTCAGGGAACTGCACTTGGAGTAGCTGGGAGAGAAATCAGTTTGGTCTGCAAGGAGACGTACAATTACAGATAACTAAGGATAGTTTTACTTAAGTTAAATCAGGCAAGGTAACAAGGTGAAAAACTGAAAGGATAATGTTAAAATGTTATCACATATCTCTGCTGTCACTCATATGTCATTTCTGTCATTCAGAAGAAACCTACATGGCATGTGCTTATGGCTAAATGGAGCAGTGACCATATACACTGTGATAGTCATGGTTACTTTAGAGCAGATTATAATTATTATTGTCAAAGGTGTGTTACTAAGAATGGTTGTTCACATACCTTTTTATTTATTAGCTTGAATCATGTCCACCTGCAAGAATAAAAATGTAGCAATGACATTTAAGTTTTGAACATTTGTAACAATACAGCATAATATAAAAAGGTATTACTCAATTTAAAAAAAGGAAATATAACTCCTAAAATGAATCATTCTTTTTTTTTTCTGTAGAGTTTAGCTTGAATAAAGAATGAAATAACTTCCCCATCCCCCTCCAATAATTCATTTTAGCTAAAGGAAAGATTCTTAAAGGAAAGATACTTAAAGTTTGATGAAAATTGGATCCAGAATGGACCTGAAAATAATATTTGCTTGCTTGCTCCTTACTTAATTCAGTTCCATAGTGCAAGAAAATAAATTTTCATTTATTGATTCACTCTCAATTTAACACATCCAGTGATCATCCATAAAAGAAATGCTAAATTTCTTTCTCAAAAAAAAAAAAAAAAAGTAATAGTTGGATCATACCAAGCCCATAGCTTTTACTTCTACAAATTGCAAGGAGCTAAAGGATTATACTGAAATAACCACGTACATTCAATATCTAAAAGGAAAACTGCCTTTTGTTATGAACATAATTTCAGCTGTTAGTGAATAAATTTATTAGGACTGGCTGACCACTTCATTTTAATGGAGCTATGCCTGATTTCTACTTCAATAAGTGAAAGAAGAATTAGGCTAGTGGTAAAAAAAAAAAACAAAAACAAAAAAAAAACAGCAATTTCAAAGTTTGGGGGTTCTTTTGTGTTTTTTTTTTAACATCTTTATTAGTGTCAGAGGGGGGGGAAAAAAAGATTTTGTCACAGTTCATCTATATTACTTTTTCAGTACCAGATACAATAGTTAGGATCTGATATCATGAGAAAAAAACAGTATTTTAATTTATTGATGTTAGACTATCTTTTTTTAATAGAGGGATATTGCTCTTTTTCTGAAAAAGCCACTTAGGATATGATTGCTTATCTCAGTCTTTAATAATGCATGATTTACTCAAGAAGGTAGATAAAAGTTTGATACAATGTATGTTATCTCTTTTTGTTCTGAAGTGCATTATGATACATGAATATTTGCATTTTTCACAGTAGATATTATCAGACTAAACCTCTTGGTATAGTCCCAAGCAAAGTCCATACTTTATGAAGTTTTAAAGTCTTAATTACCATAAAAGGTTTAATGTTTAAATGTGTTTGTTAGTGTATTCGAAACTGACTCATGATAATACATCTACATTTCAAATGTGGCATACTTGTTTACCTTAAAATTACAAAGCAAGTTAATTTTATCTGCCCCCAGCTATGTGCTGGTGTCAAAACTGACAGCTAAGCAGCATTACTCTGGAGAATGCCCATGATTTCAAGAAGCTGTTTAACAGAAGTGAAGGATAAGAATTTTTGAACAAACTAGTTAACACAGATTACCTGACATAACTACTTTAAAGGCATTTTCCACACTTTCAAAAATCCAGGACACTGAATAAAAAGGAAGGCAACAAAAATAACTGGTCATAACAGAGATATTATTATTTGTTTCTTTTCTGGACAGTTACTTTTCAGCATACCTTCTGTTTGCATGGTTCAATTAATATAACCTTGAAAATAGCTATTGTTTGTTCATGTATTAGCAATACCAATATCAAGAATATGTTAAACTACCACCTTCTTATAAAATATATAAGCAAAAGAACTTAATAGTGAAAATRTAATTATTTTGCCTTGTTTGCAAGTGTCATGCTTCTATGTGATTATGTGAAAGTCTAATTCTATACAAGATGAATTTGAAGAAACCCTGGCTGTTTCTACATTGGCAGGTTGTGAAGAGCAGTAACAACATAACTGTGGAGCAAAACAGTTGGTGCTGATGACCTGATGGCCATACCATTAGTAATCTGGCGGCGGGGGAAATGGTTCTTGTTTAGGTCCATGGACTAAATGTGCACCAGTGACTGGAGTGCCTCAGGTACATCCCTGAAGCACATCTTCTGGTTTGGTTTCATCCAAAAAGAATAAAGTTCATGTTAACCAAGAACACTTATCAATGCAACTGAAAACTTGGTGAGGACAAGCCGGAGAATCTCTTCTAAAGCTCACCCATGATCTAAACAAAAATGCTGATGCAGTTCCACCCAGATCCATGCCACAGAAGCAAGATCTACTTGATAACAGAATCTGATATTATTCTTTCTTTATTTTCTGTAAAAATATGCCTGGTATGTATTCTGTCCAGTAGCGATTGGAAGTGCAGGCACCCAAAATAATTACCTACCTTACGGAATGATATTGAGGAAAAGTTATTACTTTTTCATAGCAACTCCCAACAGCCATATGTAAAGGTAAGATTTTTCTTTTCCCCAGTATGAAGTGATGCACATGGGAAAAGCAATACTAAGTTTACAGAGTCAGCAGTGAACACTCAGTTGACCATAACCACTAAAATATTAAATCTGACTGTTATGAAAGATGGTTCTTTGAAAACTTAAACTCAATGTTCAGAAGTGGTTAAACGACCAGAAAGAATGCTAGAAATTATTAAGGAAGGAACAGAATACAGATAACATCTTTCTGGTRCTATATAAATCCATGGTGTGTCCGCATCTGAAAAGGCTGAATTGGAAAAAACAATATATTGTACTGTATAAATGTAGTGCTGTCCACTTAAGCAAAAGAGCACCCTAAAGATCTATGAGGCATAAGAATATTCTGGGTTTATTCTGGGTTTATTCTGAGCCTTTCTTTTCTTTCTTTTCTTTCTTAGACTTGCTTCCCTATGCTTTCTTATTTTCCCCTAAACATATCAGAGGCAGATCAACCTGTTTTCCTGTATTGAAATTTCGCATTCTGTATTAAATGTGAATGAAAACTTTTAAAAGAACTAAAAGTATGTGAAGAGAGATTAGCAAAAAGTAAATACTACTGTTTGACTTGGAGGTTTCTGCTGTGCAAATAAGCATTTAGACTATCACTAAAAATGCAATAAGGACAAAATACCTTGAACTTCATATCATCTTTGTCACCAATTTTGTTACTGAAGAGCACTGAGATCTTTAACTCTTATTGAAGAATATATGATGTACCCATGATGAAATTTAAAAATATTGAAAAATAATTACATACGCTTAGGAACAAAGCTGTTCCTAGTCCTTTCAAATTTTGATTTTCTAGAGACCTAACTGTACATTGTGATTAATCAGGTTGACTACCTTGTTCTAAATGAAGTCCATTTTATTTTAAGGATGGGAAACAAAGAGGGAAAAGACCTTGCACTTATCTGAAAGGTAGACTAGTCATGCCAAGGGGAACAGGATATCCATTCAGGATTCGTTTAGCAGGAAGAAATTCTTCTTCCTTTTCATCAGAGCACTTGACAAAGTTTTATGCCTCCCTGTAGTACAATTCTTTCAGTGAGCTTCTCCCTGGGGTGGGATAAGTGAGAGTGACTAAATGACACAAATTAACCACATCATTGAGAAACATTTTACAAGTATAGCTAATGACTTATGGATCCACTAGTTCCTTCCACCCTCTGGCCCATCCTAACACCTATTTGTACATGCTGAACTCCAGTGAAGTTGTCATCTATTGATGTGGTTGCTTTTTTCAAGATACGGAAACTGAAAAATTCAACTCCTTTTCTTTAATTCCAAGATGTCAGGGAAATTATATAGTCAGTTAGACTTTGCTCACCAAATGTGTACAAAATTCACTGTGTCCTCAAGAAAGATGAGACCTCAATACACAGAATGCAATCTTTGTTTCAAATACACCAGGACATACTTGGGATACCCAATCTTTTCAGTTTAATTAACATAATTTGACACAATTTTAGGTATAAATACTTCATAATTTCCCAATAACAGGAGTGTCAATAATTTGTTAATTCCTTCTGCTTATATTGTAAAGTTTCTCAAATCTAATGTGGCACATGGACAGCAAAGAAACACATTTGGTTTACCTACAGAGCCCACAAAAGAAGGCTTATGTAGTCTAGGCTCTCAGCAAAATAAGGAAAGAAAGAGACACTCTTCATTCTAAACCAAGCACACAGTGAACAGTCAAAATACAGACTGTCACTTACTCTATTTTCATACCAATACACTGCTTTTAAGCCCAGAATCACTAGCCTTTGATAGCAGAATTGCAAGTTTCTTTCTCAGACATCCAGTGTTGTGGTATATAAATACCTACCATGTAAATGTAACCTGTGTTATTTACACACATACAGCAATCTGGAATGTAGGCAAACCACATTCTGGCAAGCTGTGCTTCCATGAAACAACCACACACTGAAACTCAGCTTCAAGAAGGATACTAAACCCTCACAATAACATCTGAATATCAAAAGTTAAGCTAAGGACAACCTCTTGAATCTGTCATAGTTTTTTATTTCTATAAAGTAATACATATCAGGACTAATAACAATATGCATTTCCTCAAATATGAGAAAGATTGTCTTTTTCATTTCAAGAAAAAATAATTTGTAAGTTTATACATAACATGCCAACTAGTGATTCTTGTGATAGCTGTATAGTGAGTAGAAACTATTAAATACATATTATGCCGATATTACTATGAAACTTCTCTTCCATTTTTGGGTTCAAGTGTTTTCTGGTATTTTCTTTTCTTCTTCCTGTTCCTTGACCATTAATATTTATACGGAAACATTTTACCTTGGTATCACAGTCACATGTGGGAACATGTAGAGGAACGAGTTTTAGATCTGCATAAGAAAATAATCTTTCTGAAGCTCCTGTGGATTCATCTTTTCAAAAATTGGGGGAGAGTGAGGGAAGAGCTGGAGAACGTATTGAGTAAAGATCTATATTATATTGTATAAAGTAATAAACATGCAACTAAAAATGTCAGCCTGTTGCATAAAATTGTTTTCAAAAGTCAGCGGAAAAAAAAAAAAAGTAAGAAAAGATAAAAGAATGAGTCCTGACCTCAAATTTAACATTACTAGTCAAGAATGGTACTGAGATCATGCAGCAAAATAGGAGGAGAATGGCACAGGAAATACATAAGCTAAAACCATACAAAAATTAAACCTCATTCATAAACACATAAGGATAGGATAGGTCATAGTGTTAGCCATGCTTTTTATCTTCCATATGTTGATAGTAATGCAAAATACAAAACAAAACAGGCTTTGCTGTCATATCTGCCACTTCCACTATCTTCTGAAATGCCAGCAGTTTCTGTTGGATTTTCACCCTTTTGTCATGTGAAATGACAAGAACAGACCAACTGCAGAGAGGAACCTAGGTGACACTGTTATCACTGGTGGCTTCACCAAGGTTCTGAACAACAGCCATGGTGAGATTCAGATCCCTGAAATTTACAGATTTAAAGAAGAGCTGCTTGCACATGAGCTAGTTATCTAACCTCCCGTCAAAGGCAATGGAGATGAAGCGAAAACAGTTAAGGGAAACTAGGGAGCTATTTAACTTAACCTAAAGTAAACAGCTCTCGAGGCTTCACTGACTGAAGCTCTATACACTGTCTCTTTCCACAGAAGAAAGCTTGGATACCCAGCTTACATATAGATAGCTGCAGATACTTAAGGAAGAGTAAGCTGAATCTTTAAGTGCAGTTGTGACTTTTATTATGCTATTGTTTTTTTTCCTCCTATCTGTTTTTCATATTGTTTCTTCTATGCTTTTTCATATTATGCTGTGTTGCAAAAAAGAAAAAAAAAATCTGACTTTGTTAACCAAAACAGAAGTTTTTGCAATATTTCTTCTATGTACCTGCGAGCTAAACTAGATCTAAGAGCACTGTCTTCAACAGGTGTAGCTACTAGAACTCCTCTGGGGCTGAATATTTGTCAAGATGATGTACCAGGCCCATAACTGACTTGCAGGGAAGCTGTTAGTATGATTCAGCGTAGAAACAGAAAATAAATTCTGTCTTTGATACTTTGTTTTGATTTTGACCTCAACACTTTGTGTGCATTTGTCTTGTTTCATCTTCAAGGAAAAAGCATGGGACCAAAACCAACAACAACTTTCAGTAACCTTAGTAAATTTAATTGGATAAATATTTGTTCTGAAAATAAAGCAGAATGAAAATAAGGGTAGTTAAACCAAAAACCACACTCATTATTTTCAATTTTAATTATTTTTATTCGCCTTTTCTTCTTTTTCCATACATTCTAGTAAAAATATAAAAGTGTTTCATGACGGTTTTTTGTCATGTCAATTTGCAGTCTCTGTACCCCAGATCTCAGAATGTCTAACTACTGAACATACATACAGTGATAATGAAAATAATAATTTTGCTCTTAGGGATATTTAAGTAAAACTAATAGCAAAAATAACAATACATATCCCTGCCAAAATATGAGATATCAGATATTTTGTTTATTACAGTAACAACCAACATAAATTTGAGGGTCCAAAGAACTAGTGTAAACAGTTCTAATTAAATTAGAACTTGAGAGATCTGAAACAGCACTTACTCCTTCATAAATAAAGGAGAAACTCAGTGCAATCAGAATCTCACTTTGTGAAGATCAAACCACACATCCTTCAGAACTTCTCAATATCCACCAGTGGCCAGTCACTAAGTGTTACTGAAGTACATATATCATCTCAGTTCCATGTCTGGAATGGTAGCTACAGACACAGACATTTCTCAGCTCTGTTTCAAGATCTTCTGGGAATGTCTTCTGGGATTGCGAGGAGACTTCTGGGAACTTGTTGAGGAACCTCAGTGTGGCTGCAGCAGCAGCTGCAGTTGAGTGAGGTAGCTATCTACCAGAGGCTGTGACTTCTARCACTCTCTAGCGGCTTCTAATTATCTCTGTGAACTGTTCTTGATCAAAAGGTGCTTTGAGCTTTATTTCCCAGCCGAGTCCCATTTAGGGAGGGTCAAGCATTCTTTTGGCAGCTGCTGTGGAGTGGTGTAGGGCACAGGCAACAGGCAACGAACGTAGCAGTTTGCATAGAAGAGAACTAGAAACTCTACTGACAATAGCATCCTGTGCTCAGCAGCGGTGGTGACGTACCAGAGGGCACGGTCTCCAGCAGCCTTTGAAGCAACTATTCCTGGAACTTCAGTGGCCTCAACTCAGAATGAGCTCCCAAGAGAGGATGCAGCTCTCCAGGTCTAGGGCTGCAAGGGGTGTATGGAGCCTCTTGCTGAGGCTGGAAGAGATGGTGTCTTTGGCTGCAGGAGGTTATGGGGGTGGAGAATCTGTGTAGCCAAGAAAAGGAGCTGTGGGAGGAGGTCAGCAGACTGTGCAGCAGATGGTGAAAAGGAGGTTGATCAGATCTTCTCTGAGATTCTGCAGCTACAAAAGCCTGAACCCCCAGCTGTACAGAAGGAGGAGCAGGCAGAGTCTGTGTTTATCAGGCTAGTAAATGATGATAAGGCTGGAAGGTTATGACTTCTGGCACCAGGTGGATCACCTCACCTGCAGGTCAGCAACTACAGAATAGGTTCAGGCCCTGGTGCCAGATGAGGGGTTGGGAACTCTGTCCAATGAAGCACCCGAGCTGGCTGAGCCTGAACCATGCAGCAGCACCAGGAGGAAATGATAAGGGCTAGCAGTGGGACACACCCTGCTGCAGGAGACAGAGCTTCCCATCTGCTGACCCGAACTGAATCTGATAATCTGAAATGTGGAGAGACTGCCAAGGCTTGTCTCCTGCTACTCTTCCATGTGATCATCAATGATACTGCCAGGGGAGACCTGGAGTGTATCGAGAGTGACTACATGGCTATGGGGGAAGGGTCATGGGCATGGGGGTCAAAGTGGTTTTCTCCTTGATCCTGCCAGTGAAGGGGAGGGGCTTGAGGAGGACCGGACAGATTCTTCAGGTCAACACCTGGCTGTGCAGCTGGTGTCAACAATAGAGTTTTGGATTTTATGACCATGGGACCCATGGGAGCCAGGAAGACCTACCCTCAGCGGAGGAGGATCAGGTTGTGGAATATTTAAACAAGGAGGACTTACAAAAGTCAATGGGACCTGACAGGCTGCACCCATGACTGCTGAGGGACTTGGCTGATGTCATTGCAAGGCCACTTGATTATCTCTGAAATGTCATGGTCATGAGGAGAGGTTCCTGAGGACTGGAAGAAAGTAAACATCACTACTATCTTCAAGAAGGGCTAGAAAGAGGATCTGGGCCAGTCAGCCTTTGTGACTGATTAATAAACCCCTACAATGGAAGAATGCTCAGAGGAGATGAGCCTTCTCATGAGAACATGAGCAAGGGCCATGTATCCATGAAGCTCAGGGAAGAATGTAGGGAGTGACTGACAATAGCTGTTGCAAAGAACACTGACTTTATCTCAACACAAGGGGACCAGAGGGTGGCTTTTGTTTTAGATAAATGACTATATCAATTGAGTGGATCAACTGGTTGTGTAAATAATTTTCCCTGAGTCAATCCAAAGAGTGTGAATGCCTCCCTAAGTTAACCAGAGTAAGTATGGGGGGACTGTATACATGACTCAGCCTAACAGAGACTATAAAAACTTAACAAATTAGCAAAAAGAACTCATAAGAGAGCAATGGGCTGGAGATGGCTTCAACCCATATATTCCCCCCTGGTGACTGGGGACACCCAGCATCATGATGGTGACCACAGAGATCAGAAATGAGAATCATGTTTGTATTGTGACTCAATTGTTGTATATTGCAATTGTCATATTCTGCTAAGTAACTTACACTTTTATTGAGATTTCAGTACATTGCTGTATTGATCTACTAAATCAATTGCGTATAACATCAAATATCTACAGTTAAGTAAATTTAGTATTAAACCTAAAACCCTCCATGTGTGGACTATCTAAAAAAATCTGGTTAGAGAGAATTTGACTCTTACAGCCTTATCTCAGTCCCTAGGAATGTGATGGAGCAAATAATCTTGGAAACCATTTCCAAACATCTGAAGGACAAAAAGGTGACTAGGAGCAGTCAGCATGGATTTGTGAAAGGGAAATCATACCTGACCAACCTGAGAGCCTTCTACAGTGAGATGACTGCCTTGGCTGATGTGAGGAAACCAGTGAAATTTATTCATCTTCACTTTAGCAAAGCTTTAGGCATAGTCTCCCATAATATTCTAATCGAAAAACTGATAAGGTACAGACTAAACAAGTGGACAGTTAGGTGGACTGAAAACTGGCTGAACCGCCAGGATCAAATATTTTTGATCAGTGGCATGAGGTCCTCCYGGAGGCTAGTCCCCCAGGGGTCAATACTATTTAAAATCTTCCTAAATGACCTGGGTGATGGAACCAAATGCACCATCAGCAAGTTTGCAGGCAATAAAAGACCAGGAGGAGTGAATGATACACCAGATAGTTGTGCAGCTATTCAGAAGAACCTCAACAGGCTGGATAAATGGGCAGAGAAGAAATTAGGAGGAATAACCCCCCACACCCATACAGGCTGAGGGGTGACTGACTGGAAATCAGCTTTTCAGAAAAGACTGTGGGGTTCGTGGGAGACAAGTTGGACATGAGCCAGCAATATGCTCCTGCAGCAAAGAAGGCCAATGGTATTCTGGGCTGCATTAGGAAGAGCATTGCCAGCAGGTTAAGGGAGGTGATCCTTCCCCTCTACTCAGCCCTGGTGAGGCCACATCTGGAGTCCTGTGTCCAGTTCTGGGCTCCCCAGTACAAGAGAGACACAGCCATACTGGAGCAAGTCCAGCAAAAGTCCATTAAGATGATTAAGGGATTGGAACATCTCTCCTATGAGGAAAGGCTGAGAGAGCCGGGACTGTTCAGCCTGGAGCAGAGAAGGGTTAGGGGGGATCTTGTTAATGTTTGTAAATATCTGATTTGTAAGGGAGGTGGTAAAGAAGACAGACTCTTCTCAGTGGTGATCAGCGAAAGGACAGGATGCAATGCCGAAATACAAGAAACTCTGCTTGAACATAAGAAAACACTTTTTCACTCTGAGAGTGACCAAAGACTGAAACAGGTTGCCCATAGAAGTTGTGGAGTCTCCATCCTTGCAGGTATTCAAAACCCAGTGAGTATGGTCCTGAGCAACCTGCTCTAGTTCCAAGCAGGGGGGTTGAACGAGATAATCTCCAGAAGTCCCCTCTGACCTCAACCATTCTGTTATTCTGTGATGTTCCCATCTCACATCTATTCTGAAGTTTATTATATTCACTAAAGAAATACCTTAATACAGAAAGAAAATTCTGGCTGTCACTAACTTACTTTGGAGCTTTTCACATCCATGCAGTTCCCTTTTGAGCAATACCTGACTTAGGCATGAGCTACCCTGGCATTTTCCCTTTCAAGTGTGTGTGTGTGTGTGTGTGTCTGTGTGTGTGTCTGTGTGTCTGTGTCTATGTTTGCGTGTGTGTGTGTATGTGCATATTACTTAATGTTATCAATACATCTTGTACTTAGACAAACTTTTTTCATAGATATGTTTATGCACCACAAACAAACAAACAAATGTTGTTGGGCTCAGAAATGTCTCGTCTGCAACACTTTTTGTTGTTTTGAATAATGAAAAGTTGCCTGCAAATAGTAAAAGGAAACAATGGGAGAAAAAAAAACAAAATTTAATCCACAGTCACTTGTACCATGAAATAAAAGAAAGGAAATTCCTTCCTGACATTTAATGATACTTTTTATAACCAAAAACACATCCCTGTACACCATACTGTCATTTTTATTTTGCATCTGTGACAACATCTGAGTCATTTCTGTCCTTTTCCCTGAGGAAAAAACATAAATGTACATTTCATAAATGGAAAACAAACAGGACACTATCTCAGAACACTCAAGTTAGCAACACACACTAGGAATAGTATCTCTCTTAGCATTGTGTTTCTGAAGGGCACCATAGGGCAAGAATGAGCTGTTCTTATTAGGAATAACTTTAATAAGGCATCATTACTTTTCTTCCAATATTTTGCCCAAGAGGCAAGGTTAAAACTGCTAGAGTGGGCTTTGCAAAAAAGCTGTCGAAGAATGATTGTTAAATCAAGTGCTGATGGAAAATGGAGAAGGCTTAAGAGGGAGCTGAATGACATAAGAAAAAAAACTTCCAGTAGGGTGCAGAGGATCAAGGAAATAGTAATTGAATCATAGGTATTGCCTGACCAGGATTAATTTGTTGAGTTCAAAAGCAGGGAAAAGTTGGTTAAGGGCTCAATTTTTCTCTCCATTTTCAATCACAGCTTTTGTAATGTTATCATTCTGGATAAAAAGTAAGACTAATATTGAATTTTCACTAATATTACCATTATTGATTTTGTATTTGTTTCTAAATATTTGTATTATAGCAAGCTCTATTGAGTATTATGTTGCCTTTTCTTTTTCTAGAGCTTTACAATTTAGCATGTTGAGCAACATACAAAATTAACTAGATAAATATATTTAAAACAGGTAATGAAAATTAGATGAACACACACAAATAGATGCAAGTTCTTTTGTTTTGATTTTGCATGGTTTTATAATTAAAATGATTTCTTTATGATACTAGAAAGATAGAAATTTGAAAGCAATCAAATTATAAGTCCTCTTAGTCCTTCAGATCTGGTAAAGCAATTTGCTTYACACAAGACCTGATCCAAAGGTTCTTTTCATTGATGGGCTTTGATTCATACTCTTAATGCTACCCTTACAATACTTTAAAACCTCTATGTGTTATTTAATTACTCCAACGTTTAAATGACTCCCTCTGCATTGTAGTATGGAGACTTGAAATTTAGATTTGCAATTCAGTAAAAGTCAGTACTGCTCAAAAACGCTACCAAAATTTGCAGAGTTTAAAATACAGCTGTGCACAGTTTTTTGTTACGTATCTAACTGTGAAAACCATAGAAAATAGGTATTATTTGTTGATGTTATTAAATACTAAGAACTAAACAACTTCCTAAAACAATGCATCATTTGTAAATTATTTTGCTGATAGAAAATGTGGAACRGTTAACTATTATTAATGAAATTATTTACAATTATATAATGCATTATTATGCAATTGTATAATGATTATATATTCATTGTATAATCATTAACTATTGGGAGATTTATCATCAGAAGCAGCAAAAATCCAGCAATAGCAATTATTGGGGGCTGATTTAAATTTGTTCTAGACTTTACTCCTTCTTTAGTATTGACAGAATTAATATAGTTTCATTCTGTATAGAAAGATAATTTACAGATATCTGAAATGACATCTAAATTTCAGTAGACAGCCATCAGTTTTCACAAAGCTTTGTTTACCTGAAAATTAGCCTAATTTTTGCCTGTGCATTGTTTAGATGTAGGGAGAGTAAAAAGTTAGACATATTCAGACAGTCATAAAAAAATACATTACAATTATTGTTGCTACTATTACTGACATCCTCTATGAACAGAGTTATAGATACTATCTAAGCACACCGTGAATAACAGTTCCCGCTTCACTTATCTTAGGTACTTAGAAAAGTCAAACAAAATGCACTAAAAAATCCTGTATGTCTGTAACCTAGAATAAGGTAGACTAAGGGTCAAGTCTTCATTCTTTTAGAGTTCTCTTATGTCACTTTGGATAATTAGTTTTGCCTTACATCCATGCTGCTAAGTACAGTAAAAGTGTTGGCCTCTTTCGCAGCAGTGTGGTGAAGAGAAAAGCTTTGATAGTCATAAGGTATTCAGTAAGGTAGTAAAGGAAGTATCGCTATCCCATTTCAAACATAGGCCTCCAGAGCCTCTAAGGAGATGCTGAACTCTAAGCATCTGAATAATCCCATAACTGCTAAGCAAGGCAAGTGAATGTCTCTAGTAATTCAATTCCTACAGGACCAAGCCTCAACTTCCMGGTATAAACAGACAAGTGTAAACAGATGCAGCCCTTACCAATATGAATGAGAGCTGTACACTCTTTTGGATACAAAATTCCCCAAATTCCTTCATTTTAGGACTCATGATAGTCATGTCACAGCTGACATTCTGAAGACTGATTCTTATGATGTTCCTAAGCTTTCACTTTTTCTGTTTATTTGACCGTGATTTCAATCTTTTTGAAAATGAAATTCAGCTACAAGGTAAAAAAATGTTAATGGATTTGAGCAAATGGGAAAAAATGTGACAATATGGTAAATCTGAGTTCGCTTTCATTCCTCAACAATAGTATCTTATTTAAGCATGAAGAAAATGTATGACTCTAATGAACGTCATGTGGCATGTTTTTGCCATTATTTATAAAGCCAGCTTGAGGTAGGTGACTCATAGCAGGACCTAATAAGATATTAGCATACTTTCTGACATCTTTTTTCTTCTCTGTGTGTGTAAAACAAAGCAGAGTTTTGTGCTGAAAATCTTAGTCGTGACAGTAAGTTCTTTTGGAGACCTACATTATACTTCTCTGCTCTTTAGTTCACTAGCTCAAGAATCCTTTCAGTAATCATTTCTCTGATCCTTATTTCTTTCACTGAGACTATCTCTATCCCATATAAATGCCTACACACACTTTAATTCAATAAAATAAAATAAAAAATGTTACATCTTCTTAAAATAAAAAGTTCATGTCACAAGCAATCACTGATTCCTTCATTGCCAAAGTGTAGTGACTGCCACTATTATGAGATTTATTTCTACTCCAAACTGTATATGGCAGTTGGAATATGATTCTAGTTTGGATTTTTTGTATGTGTGAAATTATGATGCTGTCATTTTTTCGAAGGAAAAAGAAAATGAAATTTTCATCTGACACAAGTTGCCTAAACAAAAACCTTCCGCAGTAGCAGATGAGTGATTACGTAGTGATATATAGCATAATTACATATGAGAGACTTAAGGATTTATGTTTCTGGCCTGATACTTAGCCAACTGTTTGCATAGTATGCTTTTTTTTTAACCCATTTTAACAAATATAAACTTTTTCTAGCCCTTTTAACTGCAAGTCCTACTATAYCATCAGATAAATAGAGTGAATCTTAGCATGCAGAAAAGAAATCACTGAGAGTTACTGTACATCAGACTACAAAGAGGAGCATAAGAATTAATATTTAATAGGATGTCCACTTAGGATACTCTAAACATGATTTCTGGCACTTGTCCAGTTAAAAAAACAGAAGGGGGAGGAAACGACATATTGCTTATTTTAATTAGGTGAAATTATGTGGTTCAATAAAGCATGACAGCCTGCATAACGAAAGGAGAAACCCATGTTTATGAGAGAATTATTGATGACAAAAATGTTGGCAGCCTGCATGTTTTACTGAGACAGTTGAAAGCCATTTTATTATCTTTTCATTCATAATTTCCTGCAACATGCTTCAAAGTGTAAACTGATAACAAGATCAGGTGATGGGGGGAACTCTCTAGTATTTTTTTACAAAAATGAATATGAACATTTTTCTTGTTCAGTTCAGGACTAAATCTTGTCGACCCTTCTACAGACTGATGTAGAACAAGGCAGAAGTAAGCAGAAGCAGGCAAGAGAATACTAATCTTGAAAAGCTATTCTGTGTGTGTGTGTGTGTGTGTGTGTGTGTTGTGCATGTGTGTGTGTGTGTAAACATAAGGAATGAAATTGAGAGTCTAATCAGCACAATAAACTAATTTTGTGCTACATAGAAAATGCTTGGTTAACTATAATTTAGAACAGAATGAGAATATGCATTCTGCTTGCTGTATTTCACCCTATGTAAAGCTAACTTATTACTCATATGTGTAATGGAGACTATCTTATTTAAGAATTAATTTATTAGAAAAGCAATATAAGAAATTTCCTAAGATTTAGGGAAGCAGCAGTGTAGGAAGAGAGTTAAAAGCCAACACATGAAATATGTCATAATATGTCATTTTTAAACAGGAAATGAATAAAAACATTTTGAAAATACTGGTCAGTAAAAAAGAAGAAAAGGGAAACATTACTAGAAGTATACTGAAAAAAAAATCAATCCAAATGAATATTTTTCATTTAAAAAATTCCTTTTGGATAGGAGGCCCTTTCACTTAGAATAAAAATAAAGTTAAATTTTTGGACAAAAGTAATTTTATTAGCTATACATCTGACATGAAGATACAATCAGCCTAATCATACTTCAGCTGCTGTAAAGAATTAAAATCACTCACCCCAGCCCATCTCCAAGGAAACAAATGACAGTTGCCCTCTTTCAGTGTACATGGAATGGATTTTAGTATCAGTGTTGTCCCATATGGATTATGATGTAGTTAAACTGTTTTTTTCCCTGCAGGAAGACTGAAAAAAGAGGCTGTTCTCTTGAAATGTTTTAGTAATAGTTCACAAACACACAAAGTCCTCTTTTTTTTTAGAAGAACTCCTGCCCAGAGCAACCTTTAATAAAACCTTACATGAACAAATATGAGGGGAGGGAGAAGAATGTCAGAAGGTGGCATTTCTAGCATCCTTTCTGTTGAGTTCAGAAGGCAGTGGAAGTTGCATCCTCCAAGGTCTGACGCAGGTGTTCAAGGTGTCATTTTCTGCTGTGTCCTAGATTCAGAGTTACTGAGACAACATTTTTTGGAGAAAAGATCTTACCTACACAGGAAGCAGCTGTGTGGATGGAAAGGCAACACATTTCTGTGTATCTTAGGCACCATAATATCCAGCAGCTTAGGTCCTTATGCCCTTGTTTTCCTAATGTTATTATTTTTTTCTTTAAAATGAATCTTCCATCTTAACACGAGGAAAAACTTTTTCACTGTGAGGGTGACAGAGCACTGGAACAGGTTGCCCCGAGAGGTGGTGGAGTCTYCTTCTCTGGAGATATTCAAAACAYGCCTGGATGCAATCCTGTGCAGCGTGCTCTAGGTGACCCTGCTTGAGCAGGGGGGTTGGACTAGATGATCTCCAGAGGTCCCTTCCAACCTCAGCGATTCTGTGATTCTGTGATTCTGTGAATAATAATATATACTTCCATAAAGATCATTCTCAAAGTAATGGCCTGCCACTGCCTGAAAATGTAATCTAAAGGGTAAGACTGATTAATGAAACTAACAAATCACTACCAAACTTCAGCAAACAATGGTTTAAAATAGTTGACTTCAAATAAACCCTTAGTTACATAACATAGTGACTGATTTCATCTGTCTAAAACTGATTAAAGTCTGTTAAACTAATGTAACAAACACTTGTCACATTGAACAAAATATTCCTATATGTCAGTGTGTTAAATTCATGCCCCTGGTTGGTCAGATTTTCAGGCTGAGCATCAGTGTCTGCCATCAATTTCTTTGGAGTTAACCCCTTTTTATATCTGCAGGCCCAATTGTGGAGGAATGGTTAAGCGAGAGAGGGCATGATCTGATTGGGATGAGCAATCCCGTTCTCAGGGTAAGGGAAGGAATGTAGGCCAAGGCGAGCAAGCCTTGCAGCGGCCGAGCAAGCCTTGCAGCGGCCTTGAGCACTACAAAAGAAGGTATTCACAAAACTGGTAAACAAGTCTGGACGGAACTAGGTTCCATAAATATCGATGGAGCGCGGACAGCAACCTTGCACCAACCATATGTCTGCTTTATGCGTATGGACAGAAACTGTAACCAATCATGTAACTATTGCTAGCGCATGCGTATTGCTTGTCGATATATATACTTTGTGTAAGCTCTAATAAAGGGAGAACGACCATACTCATATTGAGACTCATCGTTACTCCGGGCCCGTTCCCCCCACTCCGACACCCAATAACTATTAACAGGTCATTAAAAAAAGGCTCTATTTCTAGACAGGCTTCTGTTAATTTTGTATTTAGCATTTGAGCCAAAATAGCACTGTAAGCCCTGGCCAAAGATGAATAGCTAAAATATGTTCTACCTTTACTATTTTTAATCTTAAATTTTGCTAACATAAACAGTAAGCTTTTGTCAAAGAAAGTRGCTAGTATAGCTAATTGACTTGAGATTTTAAAATAATAACAATAATTGTTGTGTACTTCTTGTGATTAGTTTAATTACCCCCATTTCCTCTGAAAGCCTCAACATTAATTCCCATCGACTATAATGTTAATTACTGGCAGGGGCAGAGATGTTCAAATGATGGCTCATGCTGCAAAATGAAATCATTGATAACTTCAGCAGATGGTTCTGTGCTTTAAAGCAATGAGAGTTTAACCTGTCATTACTCCCATTCTTTTTTTTTAAGAGAAAATGCCAACCACAGTGAGGAACAAGAATATAAAGTACTCCTTTTGATACAAGGGAGAAAAGTGCTAAAAATATGTTTTCAAATACTTAGCAGGTCTTTTGGGGGGTGGTAGAATAGGGCACAATTAAGGGAGAATAATTGCAGTCTAGATAATTTCATCTTAACTTGCTACTCTATTACATTCCTCACATCCCATCATAGACATTTGTTTCTCATCCTGACCTCAGCACGGGCCAGAGCTGCAAAAAAAATCTTACAGGTTCAGCAGGCCTGCTATTGCTGAATATCCTGCTGTCTCCCAGAGGGATAGGTGTTCATTTGAGATTTTAGAGAACAAGAGCCTTTTCATAACCTCAATTACCGCAAGGTCAATCTGCAACTGAGCGTTCGAGTGGTGCTTAGATTGCCTGGTAAACAGCTGTGGCCCAAGAGCTATGTTGAAACCAAGTTAAACTGTCATCAATGTCTATCTGTTAATGACAGTAGCGAAAGAGAATCTTTCTGATAATTGGCTTTTTGAGGAACCAGAGAAGGGATTTGATTCTTGAACAAATAAAGCCTTGTCAAGATTAAACTTTCATTTGTAATTCATAAGAAATGTCTCTGTTTTCCCTCTACCGTTCAGCCATATAAACATATATATGCATGTATATGTGTGTGTGTATGCGTGTACATGCAGTACACGCAAAGCAATTTTTGCTAAGCAACAGCTTTTATAGATTTCAAATTTTCAAAAACATTATATATTCATTTTACTATAAATAAATATATATTACATTTTTTTGCGATTAATATATTTATGCTTTGCCATGAGATTCATGCATAAGAATTGAAAATTACTGTGAAGCTGATGGCAATCTGTCAATGATTGAGAATCCTTCGATCCCTTCAACTTTTATTCTTTCAGTAAGGTCTCAAAGTAGGTCAAAATACAGTATGAAAAACAGCATTACAGTGCAATGAATAAAGTGATCCAGTTAGATTAGAAACCAATGTTCAGCTTGGCAATACCTAAGTCGGAATGTTCCAAATCAAAACCCCAAACTAAACCAAATGGTCTAAGTTAATGCCTGTTATATACCCACAGTAAGGCACTAAATGTGTTGTAGTCACCACAGTTTGAATGTTTGTGATGTATTAGAAACGTACATGTTTTATGCATTATGTCGACTCTCTTTGATCTTCCTTTGGAACTAACTATAAGCTCTTGCTGACAATTACTTAAGCCTGACAACTTTCTGGGAAAAAGCCATTATTGCACAGAGAGGGTCGTACACGATCACTCTTCAATAGTTTATTCTAGAAAGATACTTTCTAGTACTTCTTTCAAAAATCCAGCTCTAAAATGTACCGATCAAATCTGTGTGTTTGTTGGGAAATAAGTAACTGAAATGGTAGGCTTTGTAGCCTCTGCTGTATGTACTTTGTTTGACCGTGTAGTTTTTACTGAAGCAAACGAAACGCTTAAGTGGGACTTGTCTCATCTAGCTTTAGACATCCACAGCGCAGAAATCTGCACCTGAGCTAGTTATCTAGAGTCCTTTTGCAGACAGTGTAGAGAAACAGTCACTGCTATGATGTGACTCATCTCATCCTAAATTGGGCATCCTAAACAGGCTGAATGAATCACATTGCAGAAGTTAGGTGAAATGAATCCTGGCTCTGCTGACTTCAACAGTAGTTTTACTGCATAATGTGACTCAGAGGTCACATACTCATGAGCTCACTGAAGAGTGAGCCTATCTCTTTTCCGTAAGGAAGATGAATTTTATACTGAGGAATGTGATGCAGGCCTTGTTTCTGAAATCAACCCCAAACACGGTACAGCCAAGCACGGAACTCCTGGTGATGTTGTGAGGGCGATATATGACTGTGCAACTCTCCCATTCAGCTGAGTCTGACTTTGGATGAAACAGCTACCACATGCTGACACAAAAGTTAGTGATATTTCAGAAAACAGTAATCAATTTAGTGTATTAATGAAAGTAATACAGAACTAAGATACTTACAAGTACAGCTGCCATCCTCCCATTACCTTAAGAATTTGCTACCTACTTTTTGTTTCCTTGTCTCTAAGAGCTTCCCTCATTTGAGAAATTCACTGACTGTCTGTCCCTTGCCTACCAAGAAAGTGGAACATTTTCTTCTTGAGAAGCCCACTCTGGTCTGGCTCATGCAGATAGGGTTGACCATCTCCTAAAACATGTGGGTGGCAACTTTTCTTAGAGCTTGTGGTGGGAAAGCCTCAGATTTCCCACTTCCCTCAGGAGCGGCCATATACTACTGCCTACTGATCTGGCACTTCAGCTGGAAGAAAAAAAACATTCATTCTATTCTATGCTCCTTCAGCTACCTCCTGTACTGGTTTTCTGGCCAAATGAATCTATCATTTTTAATCCACAATAAAGGAGGAATGGAAGTTATTCTTCCTTCAGACTTATCAGATCTTTGATTTGCTAGAGTAGTTCTGTAGGAGACTTCCAGTAGTCTCAGGAAAGTGTTAATCCTTATCTTTCAGTTCTGAATCACTCTTATATAAAACAAAAGCACTTTTTTTTTTTTTTAAGAAAAACCTCTGCCTTTTTGGAAAGAATGTGTGTAATGTTTACTCACAGGAAAGGATTGTGAGTTGTTCATCTCAGATAAACTGAAGTATCTGCAAACACCGAATGAATTACTCCTACATCAGTGGAAGTGGTTTAAGAAATAAACATCTAGATCTGCATTGCTAAATTCAGCTGTTTGAGGGAGTGATCCCTGACAGTAAAACCAAGTGATTCAGAGTAGTTTGTATCCACTGGACTAGTCCCTCATAGTGAATATTAGCCATGTCCATACTACATAGTGCTTGGACCTGGTTCTTCTCTGGGACATGTCTGTGTCAATAAAATAAAATTATTATCATAATTATTTTTCTTGCCTGTTCTTTTTTTTTCAATTCAGAGTATCTGAAATGTGAAGGCCATACTGTGGCCAGCCAGGGTGGTACTTATATACTATGAAACATCAGTTATGTATTGCATATACTAAAGTATGGCAAAAGAGCATCCCTGGATTAAATGAGAAGGCAAAGCCAACTGGGATAGTGCTGGAAGTTATCTGAGGAAGTGGATATAAACAAATCCTCTTGAAAGGGCATATAGATGCAAGGGGAGTGAATTTCTGCTGGGTACAGAATGGGCTGGTTTGTGCCCATAACACTAAAGATCTCTCAGAGCCTCAGTAGAAAATCTTTTTTATTTTTAATTTTTTTAAACTTTCTTTCCTCCCTCCTTCCTATAACTAGAATTTCTTTCTAGTCTATTCAAATTACTGGTAGCTTTGTAGCTACGCAAACATATGTTGGCAAAAGCCATACTGTTCAAATGCTTCATAAACCATGAACTTCTAGTCTTGTTCCTTAAAATCTACACTACATCACACTCCTTTAGAATTATGGAATTTAACAAAATTTTGCATCAGACCAGATAAAACTTAGAATACAATTTATTATCTTTTAGGTTAGTAATATGGGCAACAGGACAGCATAATACAAAAAAAAAAAGGAACATTTTTAGGTAATTTTTAGGTAATTACAGAGAAAATGAATACGCTTATGCCCATACAGAGAAATACACTTCCTAGATCAGGCACAGAAAACAACTTTAATGATACCTGAATATAGATTTTGGGGGTCCTTTTTGTGAGGTTTTTAACAGGGATAATATTAATTTAAAAAAGCTTAAATTTTCTCTTCTTGTGAAGTTTGGAAACAGCCATATTAAAGGTAGAGAAATACCTTAGAGTACGCTGATGACTACAAAGAATTCAGTGTTTGTTTCAGCAAAACTTCTTGAGTGAATTACTGCCCAACGTCTGTGCTTCAGTCATCTGGCATTGTATCTACCACGCTTTTCTTGTAGTTTATTATTTTTACCATTTTAGTATCTCTATTTTTTTTCTCAGACAGGTATATTGGAAAAGCAAGATCCCCTTTGGTTCTTTTTTCTTGAGGGCTCTTTTAAGGTATTTGGTACAAGGGAATACTAAAGTAGCCTGAAATGAAGGCAGTAGAAATTGTAGAATAATTTAGCTCAGGTTTGCAGTTTTACTCAAAGCTGTTTGGCTTTACTAATAGAGACAGGAAAAGAGAGGATTTTTGGCTAACAAATTTTGTCCCAGAAGGGAGATTACACAGAAGATGATTATTGCACTGGCACCTTGACTACAAATTCGATAAAGTGCTTACACAGCCTATCTCTGTGCTGAGTATACTAAAAACAAGTGGAATCCCTGGGCATTGCAGAGAGTGCTGAAGGACACCTGATACCATTCATTTGTCATTTATCTTCTTTAGTGTCGAAACTTTGTAAAATTTGGCAAAACACAAAAAAGAAAAGCCAGATAGGAAACTGATAATTATCAAGGTCAAAGGGAGTGTTATTCTTCTTTAAAGCTGTCAGCAAAAACAGTATGTGCAAGTTCACTTATTTTCTTTTTCTCTTGTCTTTTTTTTTAACTTTACATTTTGACATCTTAAAAGCCCATGTCTAGGTTTTCAAGAGAGTTCTTTCCCCACTGGAATTACAGCTTTAGCTGTCAGTGCTGAAGGACAATGTGGAGATGGTCAGCTGGATCAGTTTACTCCGGTTCTGAGTGTCTATTTTCCTGATTCTCAAAAAGTAGGTCACTGAAATCTCTCTCTTTTTTTTTCTCCCCCCCCCACCCCCCATCAAAGTACACTAGAACCTGAGTCTTCGCATGTGCCAAGAAAGTACTTAGGATCATCTGAGAAATTTCAGAAAGATCCCATGGCCTACAGAGTTCTTATTCTGTAGCATGCCTCACTTCTGTCACAATTACAGCAATCAACCCTGTAAACTGTAAAAAAAGTATTGAAAAAAAAACCCTCACATATTTTCACATCTTAACAAGCAGTAGCTTTTGAGACAGAGGTAGCATGCATATATTCTTCACAATTATAATAATAAATAGCTGAAATATCTCTGACTCATAGCCATGAGTAAACACTGATTTTTACAACATCTCCTGAACTTGTGATATATATTTATATTTTTTCCTTTTGACAATGTGGCTGGTGGCTATACATATTGCCCCTGACATTTTCATAGCTCTAGAGGAAATATAGTTCCTCTGCTCATAATTTGTAGTCTCTGTCTTTCTACCACAGCTACAAACATAAAAGCAAAGAATGAACTTTCTTTTGACTAGTTTCTAGCCTGTCATTTACTGCTCTGTAGTCAAGAGATTCAAATCTATTCCTTAATTCTTCAGAACGTATTCTGCATTAAGGAAATACCAAAGAGTAGGATAGACCCTCTAGGAAGGAAGTATGATTAACAGAAGTTTATAGAGCCATAACCAATTACTGGCAGACATTAGCTTGCTCTTCCAAAACTCTGTGATGGCTGAGTAGAGCCAGCTTGAGTGCGGGGGCCAGAGCACCACAGCACTGTGTCCTTGCTATCAAGCCAATCTGTGTTTTACTCTGTTTGTGTTCACACCTGTATGCAAGTCCTAACTCCCTACTTTTATTCTTTTTTAATTATTCTGTACAAATTGAGTTAGATTCAAAAGGAGGAAATATCCCATCTGAAGCTAGGCTATACACTACACTGCACACTACTGCAGGCTCCACTGTTTGGGAGCCACTCATTCACACTCCCTTAGTGAGATGAGGGAATTAAACGTAATTTCTCATGTTTGAATGACAGTTTTGCTCTTATTCTCTTCTTAGAAGATAGTGATGGCACCACAGCCAGCAGCTGTATCTTGTATGTGACCTACTTTGGTAGGTTTATTCTAGGAATATCTACYAGAGCAAGCTCCATGGATGAGATGGGAAGATAAATATTTAGTTTGCAGTTCCTGACAGACTTTTAACATAAGCTATTCTGACAAGCTGTTAAGCACTGTCAAGACTGGGGGCATGTCCAGAAGCACACTTTTTGGATGTCTAGGAAATTTGAATATCAAGGACTTAAGTCCCTTAAGTATGCAGTGGATAGCAACCAACTGTGTTTTTTGATCATCTCAGGTTTGCACAGTGCTTCATAATCTGGCAATTAGGCACCCATGATGTATCATAAATCCGTTCATTGTTTCCTCTGGGCCTGTAAACTAGGTATAATAACAATACTTCATAATGTATGAAATATTCAGGTAACATAGTCGTGGAAGTAGGGAAAAAGCAATCACACGAGCAAATTAATAACTCTAATACTAAGATAGGGTCATAGAGGATATTAAACACTGTAATTTAAATATAAATTTTAAATTGTGATATTTGAATTTTATCAAAATTTGTTGTCTTCAAACTCTTTACAAGCATTTTGGACCACATCTATACTAGAAACTTTTGCTGGTATAATAATGTTGCTTAGAAGTGTCTTTTTTTATTTATTTTTTATTTTTTTTAATTTACATTTCAATACCAGTTATATAGAGAGAACATACTTTTTTCTGGCATAGTTTATTCCACAAGGCTTACTAACAGAAAGTATACAGGCAAATTAAATGGCATTTAAACTACAGTGAAGTGCCATTATAATTTAACTGATAAACTTTTTATTCGGTGGTCTTGAGCTAAGTCTCTTCCACATGATCAAGTGCATAACAGCCAAAGTGTGCTTTGTGAGGTTATTTTGGTGAGGTAGTGTAGTAATTGCAACATCCAAGAGCTATCTTGTCAGTCTCTATGTGGCCCTTGGTAACTTCTACAGTTGCACTTGTTTGCTTCATTTGTTTAACTTTAATCACAATTTTTCCTCCAGGAGTTGCCACTTTTCCAATGGATAGCTAGCACTAAGGTTCTGCTTTGCCTGTGTTCTGGAAACTGGTAAAAGCTTTACGGTGTGCAAGCAAACTAAGCATTTGCATACTGTACATTAGTTAGCTGTTTGCTAGCTCTTGATTTCTGGAACAATTTGAATTGTAGCCATCTTAGCAGTTTTACAAACAAGATAAAAAACAGAAAACCTTAAAATGTAAATATAAATATATTCCTCCATTTTATTTTAATAACTTCTTAGCTCAGGGCAAAAAGGAAAGATTAAAAATGTAGCTTGCCTAACTAAGGTAGAGTTGTGCTTTTGTACATAAATGTGTGAGACAAAGAAAAATATTTTTTTATTCCATTGCTCCACTGTCAGTAAGACAAAATAGAAAGAAGTTCTCTGATACCCAAACATACTTACCAGTCTCCAGGGAACAGAAGATGAAATATGTTTCATAGCATCATTCAAAATAGCAATGGAAAAGAGCTTTGTTTCTCTACCTATTTCTTCAATCTAATTCACTTTATGAAAGAGAGAAAAAGGAAGTTGAAAATTTAAATTTTCAGGAATTTATACCTGTTGAATATTTTCCCTTCTTGTCTTACACTATATCTTATCTATGAGATCACAATGTTCTATATTCCTGAAAATATAAGTGATAATGTTAGACCCCAAATTCATATCTGTGCAAGTAGTCATACAGTGCTCAAGGTCAGGACAAAGCACCTCTAAGGGGTCCCTTTACATGTTTCTAAATGATCTCTCTCTCTCTCTCTCGCTCTCTCTCTCTTTTTTTTTTTTTAAGGCAGGTTTGGTGCACATTATTTTATTATTTTGGAGTACATGGTTAAAATGAATGTAAATCAAAGAGAATTGTTTGACACTATTATCGCTGCATGGTGGCATGATTATTAACTTTAAAAAAGGGCATTTTCCCCACATGCAGGCTAGGAAAGTCCCTGTATACAGTAGCACCAGTGCTGTTTTGCTCTTTTGGACTTGGAAGAGTAGGAGTTAAAGTGTATGGGTAGAAGCTGAATGATATGCCGCTGTAAAGTCCATGGGTCAGGTTCCTCATTGAGGGGAGTTACAGCAACTTGCCTCACATACAGTAATGACTCCGGAGCAACTATTTTATTGACTAGAAGAGTGAACAATGAGGACTTTGGGAAGCAACTCAGCTTGGCCTTAGCTGGCTAACAGAGCTGAGCACAGCCTTGAGTAATCATATTTTGCATGATTTTTCTCCTACAGCTTCTGTTATATGAAATTCTTATATGAAAAGGTTACTAAGAAATCAAGGAAAGGTGCAAGAAGGGAGATAGGGTGCACAACTAATTTTCCAGTTTTAGGAGCAATTTATTTATATACACGAATATGTGGTTTGTCATATTTTTAACTATAACTGAAAAACTTACAGATCTCGAATAGGAATAAGATTTTTAATGAAACCTAGAGTGACTGATAGACATGCATCCCATATGACAATGCTAATTCATGCTACAGTCCTTTTTCCAGGATGTTTTCCTTGAACACGCACAGTTTGCAGTGTCATTGCTACATCGGTTCTGATCCATAGCTCTGATTTGTTTGGTCACCATGTGAAGAGATCTGGTTACTTCAGAAGTTTTAGAAAACAGATGTTCATAACACAACAAACCTCCACCACCTTTAAAGGGTTGTCTTAAGAGTAGTACTTAACATTGCAGGGAGACAAATATGATGAAGGGATAAGTATAATATCAAGGAGAAAGTCTTGCTAAGCATAAACAGTATATAAATTATCTCTGTTATTAATTGGACATGTTTCTGATGTAGTAAATTAATATAAATGTAGTAAATTAATATAAACTGAGCAACTGTGAGGAGGTCCCAAATTAGTATGAAAGACATCAAGTATTTATGCAACTATATTTTTCCTATTAAGCTAACAACCAGCTAGACAATATGGCCCATTTTAGATTAATTTATAGAAGTGTAAATCTCAGATAACACTGTTGTAAATCTACAGTAATTCCAGTGAGCACAATGAAGTTACTCACAGCTTGCATTAGTGTAATTGGAATTGGAATATGGTCTATATTGTAATAAGGCAGCAAGTATTTGGCAAAATTGACTTTGCCGGGAAAAACCTGTTAAGTTTTCCACTGAAATGACTTCAGAGGTCCAATAAGAGTAGAGCTGTCTGCCTAATCCCAGGATGGACTGAGTAAATTTATCCTGTGTTCTTTTCACAGAGCTGTTCATTGTTAATGGTAAATTCACTTGTGTGTGCTTCTAGGAGACTGCCTAATTCATACACCATTTAAAACAGAACCACTGCTGATAGCTGTAATTAGTTTCATAGCAACTCTTCCTCCTTCTGCTCTCTGAGTGAGGTTGCCAGTCCAACTTTTAGAATAGGCATGTCACCAATTATTATAGCTGAAATAAAGTCCAATGATATTGTAATGAAAGTATAATAGTTGAGGAACTGGGTTTATTTTTTCATCTGATCTTGGGGGTATTCCACTTGCAAAGGTCAGCTTTAGAAAAATAGTTGTACTTTTGGTCCATCTGAATTGGGCTGTAGAAACAGTATCAGTTTTGTAATATTAAGTTTCTGGGATAGCACTCAATAACAGAATAATGTTCAAAAATTCCTATATGGGTGATTAACTTGGGAACATTTATCAAATCCAGTGTCCTGCTTCTGTCTTTCTAATCTTCAAAAGATTGATTCTTAAACATAAGAAAATATATCCATCTGAGATCTTGGTGGCTAGGTGTTTACAAGATTAGAATTTTAAATAATGCATAAAATTTATTTCCAGAGCAGCTTTTTTCCCACTTTCTGAATGTCTATAATAGAAACAATTTGATTGTTGTTCAGGGAGGGGTAAAATGAAATGTTCACATCTATTTTTCAAGTAGAAAGTCTCTTTTTCTTAAGGAATAGGAAATATTTTATTTTGCTGATCCTCTGAGCTGCTTTATGTTCACTTGCTAAATTTTACATTGTTTTTGAAAAAAAAAAAAGACAAATCCTTCTGCATCTATCTACGGTTTCAATGTTCAGACACAACCAACATTCCCTCTTTTCTTCATAACCTCAAATTTCAGTATAATTCCAAGTGAGAACTTGGAAGTGTAACTTAAACTAAAAAACAGGCTAAAACGTTTAGGCTTCCTCTGAAAGATCTGTTCATAATGCACTTCATACAGGATCCAGGCCGTATAATTTTGGAATATGAATTGCAGCTACATTTGAGGAGCCTAAGGAACCTTTAGTCATTCTTAAGCTTCTACATTTTGTACAGTCAAAAAATATTGCATCTAATTCATGCAGTCTCTGAAAGAGAGGTGCTTGGAAGATATTCAGAGAGAACTCATGCCCTCACAAGGTAAGCTTGGGCATCTAAGTTCGATGACCAGGATCTCACCCTGGTTCTCAGCACTTAATGAACATAAGGCTACAGGACCAAGTTAGAGCTAATCTCAAGAACCCTAAGACCAAGCTAGAGCTAATGCTCAAGAATCATACATAGGATGGTCTCTGGGTCCTCAGAAAGACTATTTTGCTCTACATATCTGTTCCTAGCAAGCTGGCATTATTTGCTTCTGTAAACATGGAGCGACTATCCCCCCCACTGACTTCAAGTGCACCTAAAAAGTATAAGTCATACCTATATATATCTGAGTTTCTTTGGGAACAATAAATCCAAATAATGCAAATAATGAAGGTGAACCTCTGCATGTGTGTAACTTGGGACAAGTCAAGACACTTCAAATTTGTGTATTTCCTTCCATGCTGCAGTTGTCAGTTTAATGACTGATATCATCACATATCAAGTGTAGATAAGAAAGTTTTTTAGCGTGCAGAAGCAGTGCATTTGTGACAAAAGGCAGGCCAATCTATGACTTTGTATCATTCCCATAGGGCTTGCTTGTCATCAGAATGTCAAAATAATAAAGTTAGAATAATTTCACTCAATTATGCCATGTGATTTTTGTTATATATAAATATAAGATTACTTTGTACCTGATTTACCTCTTAGGTGTTATAAAACTACTTTTGAATGAAATACTGCTGAGAAGGGCCATGCATATTGTATGTAATGCGTACCAAGGTGCTGCAGGTGAAAAGCTCTCAAAAAGTCCTTTGTGAATGTAATTAATAACTGAGATAGCAGGTTGCTATGTACTCCTTCTTGGTGAGAAACAAGGTAAGAGTTACCCCAGTGAACATACCGGTTACACAAACCAGCTTCCCATTCCCCTACCCTTTCCCTATTCCCCCCACCCCCCCAAAAAAAGCTTTTGTGTACTAAAATCTGGAATCCTAAGACCTTCATTACAAAAAGGTGGTATATTTCCAGGATCCCAGGCAGTTGACATTGGGGTCATTTTCTTTAATCATGGAAAGAGTGGGGAGTGGCTCCCACCTGGAGAGAGAAAGGAAATAGCATTCCTGTCATCCAAAATTGTTTAAGTATTTTGCTGATACAGCAACACTGTTGACAAGTAGCAGCTGTGGAGAGGGCTCTTGTTATTCCTGTATCTCCACTTGCAAAGAATTCCTCTAAGACAGTGCTGTGATTTTCTGGAACTAAAAATATGATGAAAATGGACTGATCAGTCCTTTATATAGCAGGCATTTTCTTTTTAAAATATGTAAATCATTATGTTTTCTCTCCACAGACAAAAGAGAATAAGAACATTTCATACAGAAAGAATCATATTTTCAAATGCCTTAGCTTCCTGAAAGCAGTTTAGGAAAAACAAACAACAACAACTATCCTTGCATTTGCAAAAGCCGTGCASGTAGCCTGTAGAAAAACTGTGAAAAAGTGGGAAAAATGTGGAAAGGTGCAACTGTATGAAATGCAGGCTAAAGCTGACAAGTGACAGGACACAGCCCATTCTAGGAGCTCAGATTCATGTCAATTCTGTTCAATCAGTGAAAAGAGGCACTTGGCAAAGTGATGAGGATGGTACAAGAGTCTGAAGAGAGGAGACTGAAATAAAGTGAAAAATATCCACTGAACTCTCTGAAAGCAAGATCAAATGTGATAGATGGCAAAGTAAGCACTATCATAGCTTACTCTCAAGGGAATTGCTTTGGCTTTTGTTTTGTTATGTCTTTTTTTTTTTTTCTTCCAAGGGAAGAAAATGGGGGGAAAAACATAAAATATATTTTTAAATTCAGGATAACTGTTAGGGCAGTGTCTCTTGTAATGAACTCCATGTTATCACTTAACTCTATTCCATCAACAGCTCTTAAGATTAATATTCATCCAGAAAGTTCATCTAATAGCCCTTCCACCAAGTTCTGAAAGTTTGTGGAGATTTTGCTTATACCATCAGTTCAGCACTAAAAGCTTCAAGAAACTGTTACATGCTCAGTGACGATAGACTCCAAAAAGGTTTAGCTGAAATTCCACGCTCAATGTGTGTGCAAACTGTAGTTTTTCCAAATCTTCACAAAATTAGGTGGGTTTTCACAAGTCTGTTCTTTTTAGCATTCAAAGAAAAAAAAGAATAATAATAAGAAGAAACACAGGAAACACATTTTAAACAATATTAACAAACAAATGAATAAATAAAGGTTTCCCCAGCCAACCTGGTCTGATTTTTGTGTTCTTCTTGTCTTTTCCACAGTTGCTGAAGATGGTAGCCCGAGAGGATCTTGAAAATCCCTCAGGATTCCCTCAGAGGAATAGGATTTTCATAGAGACTTTCCTCTGTAAGTCRTGCCATTAAGAAAGGCAAAGGAGAAAAGAATGGGTTGAGAAAGCTGATAGGAAATAGCAAGCAAAACTACCCTTTTCAATAAAAAATACACTCACAAAATCCCTCCACTACAAAAAATAAAATCTCATGAAGCAGGTTGTCAGCATTGGAAACTGGACATAAACAGGTATACTTGTACAAAGTTACATGGAGCTAAAAAGGGAAGTGTCAGACATTTAATAACAAATGATGTTACAAATCAAGTGTAGGATGAAAAATCTGTTAGAGTAAGAAAGGAGGTCAGTAATAGTTTTTTTTTCATGAAAATTAAAATATTTATAGAGAAAATATATTGTCTGAGCAGCTGATGATTTATTTATGAGAGAACATATTTATAAATATATATCCTTTTTATACAATATTGATTCCTCATTTGCTTCCACTGACTCTTAWTTTTCTAAGGTTGCTGTGTGTGTTTTCTTTTAAAAGCAAGAAAAACAAGCTGGTGAACAGATAACCTTATTCTAACAGCAACATCTTGAGTGGGGGTGGGAAGTAACCCCAACCTCCTCTGAGCACAGTCAGCATGAGTCCGTAAGCACAAATGGTTTTATTTATTCACACACTAGTAAAATCCTCCCTGCAGAGCCAGGTTCTTTAGCACGGTCTAATTTTTGTGCTTTACTTTTGTTTCCCACAGATGCTGAAGATGCTAGAATGAGAAGGGCCTTTTCTGGTGGGATTTTTAGATAGTTTTTCTTTGTAAGCCATGGTATTAAAACATGAAAGAAGAGAGCAAGATGGCCTTGGGGGCTGACAGAAAAAAGAAAGCAGGAGAGAAAAGTTTGTTTTGTGAATATATCCAAGTARTCAATTTGCAATAATGGTAAATAGTTATATCAGTGTAGGCACTATACATGCTTTCTTTGGTTCCTCCTTTCCATTTATGTCCATAAAAACAAATCACTGACTTGAAGAGGTTTGCATATTCAGCTCACTTTAGATTTCTCAAATGCAGCTGTCTGTATCTGAACTTTTTATGAACATCTGCCTTTGTAATCAATGGAGAGAAACAGGCCATTGCAGAGTGTAATACGTCAGACTCATTTAGATATCTACTTTACGATGAGAAGAATCTTATCCTATGAGTGCCGTGGTTTTGTACATTTAACTGTTATGAATCTAGGTGAGCTGCTGAGGCATAGATATCTGCATTACAACTTGTGCTTTTGGTCAAACAAATCATAACCTTAACATTCACTTTCTGTTCACAAAGAATACGTGGCCTCAAACCTGAGAGACAATTCAGTCAGATGAAAAAACAAAACAAACAAAAAAAAACAGCAAAGCAGAAAGACAGATACTAGACCCATTCATAGGAAGGCAATACCATCAAAGTAGAAATGGTCACAGAGACGTCTCTCTGAGCCACGAAGTATCTCAACTATCCAAAATGGAAAAGAAACTCTCAAAGCAGTCTTCACAGGAGATCATACACACAACAAGGGAAATAACTTGAAATAGCAAACAGATAATGGAAGTCAGATGCTTTTACAAGAATTGCAAATCTCTCATTTCATGCTTGTAGTGTACTCAGCAATATATATATATGCGTGTGTGTGTGTGGAGATATACATATACATATACATACATACATATATATATATATACCCTTCCTGTAAGTTCCTATGATATAAGCTTTGGAGTTCAAAGTTTCATTTACAAAGACAAGTAGTCCTCAGTGTGAAAGAAAGTCCATCTTCCTACCATTGCTTTTCTGAAAACTCCCTAAATTACTGCAAGCTAAAAGCTAGGAGGGGTTGTTCATGACCAGAAGTGTTGTTCTCAGAAATGCTGAGAGCCAAGGTAGACAGTAAATTATAATGTCCATCTTTATGTTTCTTCTTTAGTTTCTGTTTCTCCTTCAAGGTCTCATTTAAATCATAACATCTAAATGAATTTCTTGATCATTTGAGGGCTCTACAAGATTCAGATAGTATATCAACTGTTCTAGGAATAGGAATAAAAGTAAAGGAAAAGAAATATTAAACTATAGATGTAGTAGCTTTCACTGTTTGAGTGCTCTCACACCGAAATCTGAAATCAGCAAGTTTAGTTTTCTAGTTTGCTCTGGCAGCTTTATGCCCTTTTGGCAACACAAAATAGCTACAAGCACATGAATATGAATTTTTTGCTGTTTTTTAGTGCTATAGAAGTGCAAATCAGCTGAAATGCACGGGTGTGTATTTAATTTGTTATCTGAAAACAGGAAAGCACCATAAAACAAGGGGAGAAAAGGAAAAAAAGAAATTAAAAAAAAGAGGAAGGGAGCAAGGCAGGCAAAAGACAATTCTAATAYGAAAAAAAAAGTAAAAATAAAGAGTTTTGCTGTGGACAGTGTCAACCATAAACTTCAATTTAAATAAAAGATATGTACCAAAGAAACAACTTCAGAAATAATTCTGCTTTGCCTGAATCAAACTAAACTCCTCCAACAGGAGGAAAAATGAAAATCTGTCTCAGTTCAAATGAATTGTGGGGAAAATTCAAGTAGCATAAAGAAGGACTTGAACGTCATTGCCTTTAAAAACAGCCAAAATCATTACTGCCCATACATCTTCTCATTCTGCTTGTTACCACAGCAGATCCTTGGCAACTGAACTCGCTCTTWAGTACTAAGACAGTTGTCTCAGCTCAGACCATCAGTTAAGATAGTTTGAGTTGATTGGGCATAATTTCCAGACGAGGGAGATCAACCATTCTGCTCCAACAGCGAAGTTCTGAAGTTGGGTGACAATATGAAGGATCTCAACCATATCAGCCAGATCCAGAGGACCAAGTCTGACCACGACCTAAACTGCMGCAAAATTCTTTGAGCTCTTGACATTTTCGGGTTGGACACAGTGACAGTTTTTCAGTTTGTCTTTGTCACTGTTCAAGCAAATCCATCTCTGCTGAACTGTTTCTCTCTTGTCGCTTAAAGTTGAGACCATACTGGGTGACTCATTGGTTTGGCTAGCGAACAAAAAAATATTTTAAAATACTTCTGCTTTGGCTGTATGTAATTGATTTTGCTTGTTTTCTTCATTAAAAAAAAAAATAGCCAAACTAAAACAATTCATTTCCCCACACTTGTAAAGACAAACTAAACTAAAGAAAATGCAAGTCTARATTCAGAATTTCTATGGATTTGGATTTCTATGGGTTCAGGAATCCCTATATTTAGGAAAATTGGATTTTTTTTTTTTTTTTTACTCTGTGACTAAGAAAATCTCTTCTGATTCACCTCTGACATTTTCCTAGAAAATACCTCAGCTACCAGCTTCTAGGGTGTTCCGGTTGGCTCTCAATTTTTTCTTTTGAAACTATTTCATGATATTTTAAAAATATAGTCACTCAGTCATAAACTAAAACAGGGAAAACAAGTGATTTCTAACCTTGTGGCTAAAGAAAGATGATGCAACATCTGTGTTCCAGTGCCTGTTGAAATATTTATTTATACAGAGACAGAGACTACCATCATAATCAACACAGGAATGTAAGCTTCTTTTTCTTCTAAAGTTTACCCATGAATTTTAAGACCAGAGTATCATCTGATATAGGATGAAGAATGCAATCCTAGTATGTTGTGGGTTAAACTAGACATTAAATGATGCTTACTAGGCTATCCCTGTGTTTGATGTATGCTCCAGTCACAACACTATTGGCGAACAGATTATCACTACCAGAGTCTATTTTGTAAATACGTTTCCTCAATTCTTTGTTGTGATTTTTTTTTTCCTTACAGAAATTATTTTGGTAATTCTGTCAGCAATTTTTTTTCCAGAAAATTTATTAAGAAAGGAAAAAATCTTAGCTTTAATTATAACAGAAAAATAACATAGATCAACTCTTACCTCTTTTCCACATCTTTTAGGGGCTCATATGCAGACTTTTTTATTTTTTTACCTTTAAAGTCTGAGAAACTAACAATATAAAGCAATAGTCTTTCCTAATCTATGCCAGATGGTGCCTATATATTCTTCAAGGTGCTGCTTCTTTCCTTTCTTATGAAAACAAAGTTCTTTCTATTTTCTTTACTCATAATTCTATTTAATGTCATTACCCTAGGAAGCAACTCCTTCTTCAGCTTTTGCCTTTCTTCTCTTTATTTCTGATGTGCTTCCTATTGACATCTCTCTGCTGACTCCAAGCCTTCTATTTCTCAAATTCTAGGCTTCTGATTCATTTTGCCTTTCTCTCACTTTTTTTCTTCCGAAAAGAAAGATGAAACAAACACAATACTGGAGAAGTGGCACAAAGTGCTACAATGATGGAGTTATTAAAAAAAAAAATCTAGACAGTGATTTTTGGTTTTGCCATAAGATTTGAAATACTACTTCAATAATAGCCCCTACATTTCAAATAGAGAATATCTGAAACAGCACAAAGAATTTACTCTCAATGAACAGAAATGGTAACAAGTGCTATGCATTCGATTCTGAATAACAATTCTCATCTCTCATTTCTTCTAATTATGAAACAACTTTTTAGTAATGGCACAACCGCACTGCCCATGATAGACTTGTGGCTACAGTATCCTATATGGAAACAGTTAGCTTTCAGTCATCATATCTCTGAACTGTGCAAGACTTTTTCCTCTTAAAACTTAACATAACTCGCTTGAACTCAGAGCTGACCAGATTTTTCATTGATACTGTATTCAAAATATTCACTCTTTCAAGTTCTCTTGCTTTTGGAAAGTTTCAGCACTCAGTTATCTGCCTTATCAAAACAGACATATCTTGTCCAAAGCATTTCCACCAGTAGGAGGTCAAAGAGAAAAAGAAGAATTCTCTTTAGCTGACCTGTGGGACTTCATATATTAAGGATGTTTTCTGAAAGTCATAAGATACGGAGTCACAGTTGTCTGTTGTATTTTCCCACTTCACTGATCCTTTCCTCCCAACCCCCTCCATTCCTTCCTGTAGAAATATTAGGGAACTCTTCCTTGTATTATTCCTCTGTTTAGATCCTTACCCTAACTTGTTTTGAGTTATTATAGATTTGTACCAAATAGCTTTAGCACTTCGTACTTGCCTATTGGTTAAATATTTACCTGTATTTATGACTGTTTCATTGATACTGGATTCACACAATAGCTCAGAGGACAATTTTCTCAATGATCAGTGACAAGTCACTTCATCTTATTGTTAATTTCTTCCATCTGTATAACTGAGATAGTAATACTTTGAATCATTTTTTTGTTGAGTGTTTCATGACCTATTGATGAAAATACCTTTGCAAATGGTGCTGTCATTTTTACTTTTTAATGATTTAACTAAAATGTCATAATGGTTCTCTTTGGCTTTAGGGATTCAACTATTAAATAATCTTGAGAAAATCCTTGGGAAGAATAAACGCTTCTTTTTTTTTTCAACATCATATTGCATTATTCTGATATAGCATAACGTAAAAGTGACACCAGCAACCTATCAGGAGAACAGCTTACCAACTGACTAAAACAGATATGTATGCATAGTATATTTACAGAAGACATTTGAGGAGAATTTGATTAACATACGAGGGGTATATAGGAGAAACGGAATCTCCTATTGTTTATTTTGTGTCATGAGGAAAGAGCAAGGGTTGATACCTGACACAATTAGGAAAACAGAAGGAAGTGCTTCACACTGCAGGAAAACTCTGCTCTTAATGCACAGAGAGTAAAATCTCATTTTGAGAATAAATCCTGATCCAATTCCGTTTCTTAAATGAAGTTGAATATCACCTCACATTATCCATAAATGTTTTTTCATGCATATACAGAGACTAACAGAACCACAAATACACACACACGTGATCACAATTTATTTGAGCTGAATGTCTAGTTAGTTTAATGCATGCAGCTCTTCTGAAGTTAATATAGTTATGCTGATTTATACAAGCTGAAGATCTGACCCACAACGTTTAAATTGTTTGGGGTACTAAGAGATGCAGATTTTTATAATTCAGTCTTAAAAAGCATGCAAATAGTTCTGCTCATTGTAGTGGAAAATATTATTCTTATTTCTGCACAGTGCCCACAGATATTAGTTATTGCTGCCAACCTCAAAAGGTCTGTCGGTAATTTATTGTCAGTGTGCAACTTCCATACACTAAATATAAACAACTCATTGAGTTATGGCGTAAGTCCCAGGTGCAGCCAATCAAGATAAGAATGTATTTCACTAAGTGAATCTGTTTGGTGAATCAAAATTGCTAGTGATATAATTGTCAGCAATCCAATCTACCTCTTCCCAAAACAGAGTTCACACATTCAGCAATACTCAGGATTGGGTACTCAGCAATGGATATTTATACTCTGTGTACTTAGTACTCTGTGTTCTTAGAAAATGTGGGCTCTCTCATCTCCTCTGCAAATATTCAGCTGATATACAAAAAAGCAAAGTGGAAATGTGTAGTTAACTTACACACACACACACACACACACACACACACACACACACACACAAAGTCTAAGCTAGCTTTCAAAAGAATAATATTTTTTAAATTTTTAAATTTTAAAAATTTTTATTACCTGATCTTGTTCCATCTGCATTCGTCCTTCAGTACAACTGGATATTGAATCTGGGTTCTGCTGGAAGTAGAGGGATCATATTCTAATCTCCCCTCCAAAAACAAAAGGGTGGAGAGTGAAAGAAATCATATTTATGGACAACAGAAAGGCCTAGCGTAGAGGAAACCCTGTCAGCACTCTAGGCCCACTAATAGATGAAGAGGAGGTCATGAGCATCAATGTGATAAAAGAAAGAATTCCTTCTTTCTTCCCACTGTCTATGGGCATGCTTTTGTGAGAAGGCAGCCTGTGGCACTTCAGTCCAAGAGAGACATATATTTATTAATTCTCCATCGCCAAATATCCAGTATTACAGTGTCTAAGGTCAGGGAGTCAGAGAGAATTAACAGCACTGCTATTGAGGATACTGCAACAGGAAAATGTGAGGCAGAGCAATGTTTAGAAGAGGAAGCCTTAGTGTTGTGCTAAATTCACACCTTCAGTAAAAGAACTGCAGTGTTCAATAAACATTTCTGATCTGTGTTCGAAAAGAAGCAGGCTGATGTACTTTTATCTCACAAGAATGATGAAGTGCTTTCCAGTTCATTAGAAGTGGAAAAAATTGCATCCAGAAGCTGAGCATGGTTACTTCCAGCTGGATTTCACAGGCACTGATACCAGTCAATGATAGTCACCATTCCCCTCAGTTCACTGGAAGCAAATAAAAAATCTCTCTTGATAAAATTTGCTGATGACACAAATATTGGCAGCATGGTAAATTGATGAGAAAGACAAAGCAGTCATACAGAGTTATTGGAAGCACTTCATAACCCTGACCCATTCAAACAGTTTTAACACAGCCAAATGCTTAAATTATATATTTTTAGAAATGAACAATGCCTTCTGGAAATGAATGATTTTGAGAGGGATACAGCAGACAGAAAAGCAATCTGAGGTCCCAATATGATGTTGTGACAAAAAGATCTAGTGTGATCCTCTGCTGTATAAATAATAGAAGATCAGGGAGTATTACTGAAACAGTTATCAAGATACTAAAGTCAATATCTTATTCTATCGTATTTTAAAAGGGAAAGTGAAAAGTGACACACAAATTATTCCAGAGAAGAAGAAAATGTCTTTCAGTGAAAGACTTAATGAGCTCAACCCGTTTAACATAGCAAGAGGAAGACTGAAAGGTGATATAGTTAGTGTCTAAGTACCTACCTCAGGAGAAAACATTAGACGGTAGAGAGTTAAGAAGAACCAGATTTCCAAACTGTGGAACAAAGTTCCAGCAGTAATGATGGATTCTCCGTCTCCTGAAGTCCTTACTACCATACTGGATAACTTCAAACAAGGCATGCTGCAGATGAATACAAGCTACCGAACACTTGCAAGAGGGCCTGGGCAGAATACAATGGCCTGGGATACACTAAAACCTGCGTCGCAGGCCTGTTGGTCCCCTCCAGCTTAAAAGTACGGGTTCTGAAAGACTCTAAATCCACTAATGCCAAGTCAAAAGACTTAATGCAAATTTGATGCAAAGGGGAAAAAAAAAAAGTGTGCTGGGTTCCTGCCTAACTAGTTAGTTGTTTTGAATGCCCTTTATTTCTGATTGATAAAAGGTGTTTTACAAAAGATTAATTGCAGAGCTGTTCAGGACCTTAGCAATGGTTTTACCACCATCAATATTAAGTCCACTTTTTTAATGAAATTTTCTTGAAGAAATAAATTTTCGCCCAAGTACTCAGTCTCTTTATCTTTTATCTTGTTTCCCTCTCTCCTTTCAAAACCTAGCCTTTTTTTCTCATTTTAGATGTTATTATTTGAATTTTATTTTATATGGATGGGGTTTTTTTAATCTATGTTATGCTGATATTTTACTCTGACTTTGCATCTGTTCCTTATGCCCTTTTTTAATTAAAATGATTTATTAATATCTGTAGGCATGTGCAATTATGTTACTTTTTTTCCCCCTGAAACAGATTCTAGATTGTATCTTTGTTTCACATTGTAGAGGTAAATATTATGAATTGTACTATATTAAGCTTTTATTTTAAGAAAAGAAATGAGCTAAAAAGAGTGGCATGTGGTGAGGATATAGATGGTTCCACATATGGAATTTCTACATCATATTAGCTAAAAAGCCTAAGTTTTCTCATATTCTTAACAGCAGAAAAAAGAGGCATAACTAGTCCAGATACATACTTATGGTAAATCTCATTCCTTTTGGAAGATACAAATATAAATTATCACTTGATAGCATCACTAGATTTGGAGGAGTATCTCATACTTTTCTTTGAAAATGGTGAGTTCAAATGTACACTTTAGAACTTGTTTAATAAAGCAGTCAGAAGGAAGTAGGAAACGTGAATTCAGTACTCACCTTAAGTCTTATTGACACCACAGCTTTTACCAAGAAAGTTTCCCTAACACTTTTTTGGAAAAGCCCCATTATACAGTCAAAAATACTGAAGAGGTGAGTGACTTGCTGCATGAGGGTTTTAACAACTATTAAGTGAATATGTATTAAGTGAAATATGCAGTGTTTCCTTTTTCATGGCATTTTAAGTAAAAGTAGTGGCTATTATGATTTATGCTATCCTAAGTGTTCTCAGAGAATACAAACAGGATCATTTTTGTCATAGGATCTAGGGTTTGGACACTGCTTTGTTCAGCAACACCAGCCTGTGAATCAAAAATAGCTTCAGGTAGAACATAGGTACTGAAAAATTCAACCTGACTGAGATGGTGCCATATCTGGATGTGGGGTTAAAGACAGTAAAGAAATTTTATTGGGAAAACTTAGGATCTTAAGGGCCTGAATTGTAAGGAGTAAGGTTAATGGCCGCTTAGCTCAACATATACAGTTGAATTCAATATAAGTCTTTGAATTGGGTCTAGCCTTATGTCGTTTATGCACACCGAACTCCCGTTTGTACTAGAAAATGCTGGATTGGGCAATCTATAGATTCAAGGTTGATTTAGAGGCGGGACCTTGAATTGCCCTGTTAATAAGATYTATCCCATCCTCTTTCTAAGAGTTTATGTTATAAGCTTTTCCAGTGAGCCATCTCTAGCTGCATCCTCTACTCTGCTTCGTGTCTCCAATCACTTAAGTATTGCCTGCTTCACTTAAACATTGTCCTGCTTCCTCACCCAAAATCTAGGCACTAGAATTATTTGGTGATTTGTTGATCATAGGAGCACAAGTCTTTAATTCACACAGGAGTGTGAATTAAATTTTAATTTAAATAACTAAATAATTAAATAATGGTCCATTTAAACTTTCTTACTTAATCATGTGATAATAAAAAATTAATCATTCTTATGCAAAGGAAAAAAAAAGAAATTCAGATTTAAAAAAAGAAATTCAGATTTAAACAAGATTCTTCAGTCACACCAGGTGCATGTGTTGACAGATTTTAATGGAAACTTGACCTGCTAAATTATCCCCAAATGAGTGTTGTTTCAGTGCTTTATCTAACCCTATTTTGTATGATTAGAAATCTCGGTTTAGGAAATAGATTGGAATGTACAGGACATGGCATACAGCAGTATATGACGTACAGCAGTAAGAGGTTTCTCCCACATTTCTTTACATTACCTTTTTAACTCCACATTGTAACATCCAGTTCTCATCTTCTTCTTTGCTTGCTCTCTCTCTCTCTCTCTCTTTATTTTTTTTTTTAACACTGGGAACAATTGTGCACACATGCTTCTCAGATCCCTGCTGGCATAGCTATAAACTGCAGAGATATATTTATTTAATGCTACACTGAGCAGATGAAACACTCTACAAAATAACAGCTTCTCTTGCCTGAATGTAAACAGGAAAAAATCTTATAAGTGGTCTATACTCATGAGAAACTCTTTTTCTATGTTTGGTTAGACTACAGCCATATTCTGTTATAAATGATTTGGGTTTCATAAATGGCTCAGTGTAGCTCTCCCTATTTTCTTTTTCAAAACAAGAAAGAAGAAAACACCTTCATATATTCTAAGCATACATTGAAACAAGAAGAAAACAGAGTAAGATATAAGGAAATTAACTTAAAGAAATGGTACACAATTTCTCCTGTTACCTCAGGATTTCAGATAAAAAAAAGTTTTTTTGCATAAGGAAATCCAAAGTTTACTGGAGGTAAGAGTAAGATGAACTTTAAGGGGTAGTGTTTCACTCTGAGTGAAATTCAAAAGTTTACTCCAGATTCTAATGTCTAAATAATTAGACAATGCTATCTTTAAAGGAATATGAATGCAGAACAATACTAGAAACTGGAACTCCTCTTTTTTACAGAGAGTTACAACAGCAAGGTAGAGTAAAAAATCAATGAAAAGGCAGTAGTTTATCATAAGTTATAAGTCAGCATTCAATCATTAGCAATAGAAGTCTGATTCCACTGAAATCAATGAGAAAATTTTCACTAACTATAAGGGTACCAAAATTTCACTCTTTTAGTAAATAGGGACTTTCTTAAATAGAAGTATTTCAAAAAGAGATGCAGAATGTATGCACAGATGAATTTATTGGAACCTTCGAGATGAATGGGTTAGGATTCAGGGACAGACATTTCGGAAAAACAATCCCGCACTGAGGCTGTCAATAAGCAACAAAAAGCAAAGTCTATGCAGTTTATATTAGCCGTCTTACTTACACAGCACTAAAGTTTAGGTGACTCGTATCAGAATGGTTAAGGAAGTTAAACTCAGGGTGTCTACTCTCTAATTCCCTTACCTGACAAATTAAGATCTACATAAATTATAGGTTAAGGCCAAATTTGTGTGATCTTGTCTGCCTTTTAAGGAACATTGAGCAGCCACAGCTTCCAAGCAAGTGAAGAAAAAGAGTCCTGGCAGCTCTCTGGACCTTCTTCTGTCAGAATAAAACATTGCAGTTTGGCACTACTATTTTTTTCAGAAGCTCTCCGTATTTCAGAGGTATAAACTTATCATTCACAGAAAGAGCATATTATATTACTCTTCTCACTTTGATAAAAGATTAAGAGTTTATCAGAGTGGGTATTTTTCCAATTCACTTTTTTTTTTTTTCCTTTCAGTGTTCACAGCTCTTCCTCATTAAGATGTACTCTTGGTAACACCAATAGTCTGATAGGCACACAGTGGAATACATGTACATATAATTAAATCTACCAGAATTGATATCAACTTCTTCTGATGAATGAACAAACTAAGTTTTCCTGATTCCAGTGGGAACTGCCTACATGTAAAATATGTTTTTATTGGCCAACCCCCCCCCCCCCCGAAACACTAATAAGGGGCCTTCTTTCATCTCATAGAAATGGCATATCCAGCACATTCACTTCTGGAGTTTTAGATACAACTGTCAACTGGTAGCATTCGATGCAGAGCTAGATTATTCTGAAAACTCAGAACAGTTCAGCTGCATTCAGTTATTTTAAAAATGCAGCTAGTTTTGAATTTTTTTAACTTCTTTGTAAGTGGAGACCTGCATACTGTGTAAGAATACATTGCGTATCTCCCTCTACAGAGGAAACTTCTCTCTCTAAAACATCTTTTTCCTTTCTCCTCTCTTTTCTAGTTCTTCAGGCTGAAAACCTTCAACAAAGTCTGTCTCTGTGATCAGGAAATAATATGTTGCATATCATCATTTTATACCCAGTTTGCAGACGCTGGTTATGTATTATATAACTTTGGCAGAATAAGACTCTTCCAAGTTGTCACTTACACTGAACAGCAGTCATACTGATTTAGTTTTTAGTTATACTCTTTAGTCAGGGAAGCAGAATGAAGGCACAGGATATCTTCTCCTGAATGCATTGAAGTCCAGTACATTTGGGGGAGAAAAAAAAAAAGTTTCTTATCCAGTGAATCACTGTCCTTAGAGTGAATGGTTAAATACCTCATGAGAGATTCATGGGTTTCCCTCTCACGTGTTTCCCCCATAGAAGCTGCCTGGCCTACTCTTTTCAATAAATGGAAGGGAGATGACCTCATTCATTTTAGCCAAGAATGGCTTCCCAGTACTTTACCTGTAAAGACTGATAATGATGAGACTTAGAAGAGCAACTGTGTGAATAGTTAAGCTTTTATGCATAGGCAAATTTTGCACCCATTTACTCTCTGACACTCAAATCATACATCAGTCTGTGCATGTGTAGCTTCTATTAATGTCACTGGGAGTTGTAAATCCAGTATACCCATAAGCTACATTATCTGGCTGCAAACTTGTTTGAAGGTAGCAAAAAAAGCAGAGAAGATTCTGTAAATGCCTTGACATTTAACAGGTGCAAAAAACACACTGGAGACAGGTTGTGTTGGGCATACTACCTATTTGAATTGGTCTGCATGTGAACACAGATCAGGCATGCTGAAGATGCATCAGGCTCATTGCCATGGGCAGATTCCTTCTACCCCTTTGAGTACTGGAGCTTCCACCCATCACAACTTGAGATGCTTTTTCACAGCGCCTAGTCACAGTCAGGGAGGTCTGCCAAGAGAAGGCAGCATTCCACCAGTGACATTCAAGCCAAGTCCTGCCCTCAGAAATGCCATTCACAAGACTTTGGAAGCTTAGCTGCTTTCCCGCATATGTTTTCTATCCCTGTCTCAGGACCCTGCTCCCAGGAGAAGACCTGATAATCCTGCTAATCAAGACATCCATTAAAAGGATATCTTCTTTTCTGTAATACATTTATTTGAAATTTGACTATGTATCACTAGCAAATTATTTCATCTGTGTATGGGTATATGTGTGGGCACATTTACCCTACAGCTCTAATTCTGAGAATGCTTACTTTTGGGTAAATGTAATATTATCTATGTATTTTTTTTGTGCTAGCTATGTCATTTTTATTATCTAGAAGAACAAAACCATTATGGCCCTTTTCCCACTTCTATAGTGGAAGAAAGTAGAAAGTAGAAAGTATTTTCATCTTTCTGTCTCCTAGCAATGCACAGATCACTTTCATATATAACAAATATTACTTATACAGTTCATTACTTCTTCCATCCCCAAGACCAGCTTTGTCAGTGGATTTGAATATTACCCAGTATTGCTTCCAGAAACTTACCTCAACCTAATTAACCTATTGTTTAAATCCTGCTTACAAGCAAAGTATGGGTGGATACTTTCATCTCACAACATCCAAACTTCTGGATTTTATCCCAAATTAACTTGTAATATGAGACTTGGAAAACAGAAAACTAATTAAATATTGTTTATGTTTTATATATTGTTTATATATCTCACGCATACATCCATTTATGAGTAATAGCCTCTCAGTCTATCTTAAATTTAGAAAGTACTTTATTACCAAAAGAAGTATTTGAAAAAGAATTGATATGTGTTTATTTATATATATATATATTTTTTTAATTCCAATTGATTCAGAAAGTGGTTTCATTGTTCCCTAATAGCCAAACACATGAAGGAATGGAAGTCTATTCTTTCCTCATTAATGTATTATATTTGGCAGTAGCCTACAATATTTAAATATTTGCTACCTTAAGGTTGCAACTTGCAGAAATGAAAATTGTACATAGTGTAACTATTTTTTCCTTCTTAATACTTTGGTTTTGAGATATTAATTAAATATACTCACTACGTGAAAAATGGAATGCAAGGTGCATTTCATAGTTCTAAGTCATTTGAAAATATCATGTGAAGCTGTCCAGAACTTGCATTTTGATACAATATACTCCAAAAAATTGATACAGGTCACTCTTACGAAGTTGCATGTGTCAGTGGAACCATTCCTTTAAGATTTCACTTTCAAAGGTGCCCAGTTTAACATTTAGATCATATTCTATTTATGATGTAATTTTTCTTCTGATACAAAAAATTACACTTCTGAAGTAGCAAGAAAATTGATACTACATCATTAATACAATTTTTAATTTGCATATGTGTAATTACTAAATGACAACAAATGCAGTGTGTAGTTCAAGTCTGCAGAAATGTTAAATTTATCTTCCTTGTATTTACCAATAGATTACAAAATAAAATAGCAAACACTACAAAATGCATAAATTTGCAATATTCAGTCTAATAAATTTTTGTTATTCTTATTGACTGTACTATTCCTATAGTGACAACACTGAAGTTCATCAGTTCCTTATGTTATTTTGACCAAGACAATTATGAGTTCTCTAGAACTGGACTAATAATTGGAGGACCTTTCTCTGTTTATCCTGACAAGCAAAGGAACTTTTTAATAAATTCCTTTGGATACTGAGCTTGCTGGTATTTTTCTTTGTCAATGTCTGCTATTTCTCTTTGTATGTCAGATAGAGTAGCAAGCTGATGGCAAATCTAATGTACTTGGTCTACTGCAATATTTTTAGTCCAGTAGGYGAATGCTGTCACTAAAAGAGCAGGTACCTTTCTAAATGGGTGTTGTTTAATTTTTATATTTTTAGATTTCAAAAGACCGAGATTTTAGAATATTGTGATCATAATCCATGTTCCAAACAAGTCAGATGTTGTAGATGTATTTGCAGTATTGCTGACAGGTAGACACAAGACCTATGAAAAGCAAGTTATTGACCCTAGCATTTCTCAACAACTGCTTTGTTTCCAGAGACTTCCAATTCTTCATGCAAGTCACTAAAATTCTCATTATGTGTATGTTTTCTGAAATAATAAAAAAATATTATTTCAGAGATTAATATCACAAACAGCCATCTCATGTAATAATACTCTTACTTAATTTCTTTAGACAAGACAGTCTAGACAACCTCTTAATTTCCTATCCAAAACTATGATTCTATGACCATTACATTGACAAGTGAATTAAAACATATTAGATATTTAAATATGCCAACACATAAACAAAGAAAAGGAGTGAAAACTACTGTAAAAAATTAGTCAATATATTGAATCAACTAACCAATATTTTCTTTTAAATCATGAAATTAAATAAAGTAATTGAAAAAAAACACACTTTTCATGCCATATGTCATGACCAAATTGCTTTTAGTACTCTTTGCTCATTTGGCTGATCCAAACCAGCAATGAGATAATCCCTTTTTAGACTAATAAGTACTGTTAGAAAGAAACAAACATATGTCTGAATTTATATCTGGAGTGTGCATGATGAATGTGTGCGTTTGAGCACATGTGTATGCAGAAGTATTTCCAACTTAGTGAACTGTGCCCTTCTGTAAATATTTGCGGGATAGTATTTCTGCATTGCTTTATAAATATTAACCATATAGTCYTTTTATTACTTTATGGAGTTCAGGTTATTAACTTCCATTCAGCTATGGGAAAGGTGAGTAAGAGCAATTTAATGACATCCTGAGCATTTTTTCTGTTAGCAAGGATAAGAGTGTAGGAGTTTCTTAAAAAGCTTCAAACTTTGGCACATTGCTGATGCCTTTCTACTGAACTCCTTCATCTTATTTATCCAAAACAAAAGAATGCCAAAGGCAACAGTTGACAATCATTTTATATAAAACTTGCAGATGCCTTGCTTGGTTCCAGAAATAAATATTCAGATGGCATTAGTGTAGCATGTTGACTGGAAAGATTTTAGAATTTTGTACTCTGTTTAGGTTTATTGAAAATAATTTAAAAAATCAGATGGGACCGCTAACTCTAATTTTCAAATACCATGAAACCCTCTGGGTAAATCTTTCATTTTTTAAAAAAAATATTATTTAGTTTTAAACACCATGCTTTTCCTTGGTAAGCTTGCTACAAGACTCATTTGGCACATGCATAAAGAAAGATTTTTTTATAAGGTGGTACAGACAAGAAACCTCTTTACATGGCATAAGTTTTTTTTAAAAAAAGTATATTAAAGCTTAAATTAATTCAGGATAGTAATTACCTTCCAATCATGAATCTGTTGGAATATATATATATAACTGAATAATCCATCTAAAGTTTGAAAAGGAAATCATTGATTTTTAGTGACATAATCCTTTATGTGCTAATTCATGATGAGAAAAAAAGAGATAAATGACAGGTGAAACAGTATGTTAGTTAATCTGAACTAGTTCTACCTAAGAGTTTCTCTAAGTATGTACAATGTAGTTATTCCATTTTGATTTTTTTAAGGCTGCTGTTGTGACAGCAAATTATATATTTGAGCTGAAAACAAACTTTTTGAAAGATGTGATACACAAAGTAGTTAGACAACAAAAGATACCTCATTATTCCCGCACACACTATGACAATTCTGTTCAAAACTTGGACAACAATCTTTGGAGAGGCTGCTCCCAATGTACAATTTAAGATTAAAGAGAAAACTTGTTGCTTTGAAATGACCCACCTATCTAAAAAAAAGTGAAGCTATTTTCATCCCATATTCAAATAATGGATAATATATGAAAAAAAMCTCTATTTTGGATAAGCTGTACAGAAAAATCTTTTCATATATATTTCACTGCTTGTGTAAAAGTGAGCCTTCTTTACAATTCAGCCCTTCACGCAGTAATTGTTTATCTTACCTGATGCTGGTAATGTGTGTCATGTAAACTATGACATTCACAGAGATAATTATGAGACTAATTAATTTTTTATCATCTGGCATAATGGCCATGTAGAAATGAGTCGTATTTCAGTTCAAAGAGTTGCCTCCACCTACAAACCTTGATTGTATTTATTCATCTGACTCAAAGTGTAGCTGCCCTATCGCTAATAACATGTTTTGGAGGACATTTTGGAAACATATGAATGCTTGGGGAAGTGACACCAGCCCTTGAAGCAGGGGTTATGAAAGCACTAATCACAAACATTCCCACTTCACTTATTGCACCCAGGCAAACCCTGATATGTGGACAAGACTAGAAGTTGCACAAAAGTATAAGCCCCTGCCTGAAGCAACCTAGTTCAAGAGGCACATATTGTTTGTTAGGCTCCAACTTAACCTCTTGTGAGTCAATTTCCAAAAAAATTTGGCCAAAAGATGATGTTTGACCACCAAATACTGACCTTTAACCTGAATTTTTTGAAAGGCAACAGCATTTAAGTACTTCACCAAAAATATTCCTTCTTTAACGTTATAAAAAGATTAATTTTAAATTATTCATGAGAGTAGTGCAGTCTGCACATGCAGAAAGACTGTGCATGTGTTAAGGGAGAAATAAAGAAAAAATATTTCTCCTCATAGAAGTATTATTAAAAAAAGTTTTCTTATTCAGAACCCTTTTAAGAGAAAGCAGCTACTCAAGGTAATAAGCTCAATGCAATAGAAGTTCTTAAATGATTACGTTCTAGGAAAGCAAGTTCTGTGAGGCAGTTAACTACAGGACATGGAAAATATAATTTGTGGCTTCTGTTTTAAAGTGTATATATATACGTAATGCAAAACAATAAAAAGTAGCCAAAAGACTTCAAGATCAGTCTCACGTCAGAACTGCAAGACTCACTGCATTTAATAGAAGAAAAATTGGGTCCTACAATTCATATCCATCTCTACAAAAGAATTTGAAGATGAGTAGAGTGATCTCATTCAGTTATTACTGGAAAATTCTGATAGCATTGGACACCTCACACTGACCACACATATATACCAAGTAAATTTATGCAATAACTCTGATTTGCCTATTTTCCCTTTTAAGAACACAAGATATGCCCTTCGTGTCCAACATTAATGAATTAGCATATTATTCAGCAGAATATTTACAACATTTAAGAAGATAATTACTCCAAACTTTAACCTAATCATGTTCACTTGCCAGGACAGACCTAAATGATTTGGCTTGTGGAAGTCTGCTATCAGTTAGAAAAAAATGTATTTTTTATTTCTGGAACCTTTTCAATAAACATAGTGATTTCAATGAATAACAAAATCATATTTCTTTGGCAAGGTCCCATCAGAAAGAAAAGGTATACACTTTTGATAATCTACAAAGATCAAAGTCTTTCTGTGCTGCTACTGGAACTTGAAAGGCAGTTTGGATTTAGTAGAACTCAAAAAAACCAAATCTCGATAACATATGGGAGTACTAACACCACATTTGATTTCTCCAATTACTTCTCTACCCCTAGACTGGCAGACTTGGGAAGAGAAGAAAGTACAATGTGGGTTTGACAAATAGGACAGAGGAAGAAGTATTATCAGCTTATGAGCAATATTAGGATAGGTCAACTTTCCTGGTCTGTCTGATTAATCATTGAAGTCACAGGGAATAAGAATGGAGAAACGACCCCTTTATGACTCCACATGTAAATCCACAGGAAGAGGAATAAACTGCCTAGTACCTTCCTAATATTTTAGCATAGAGCATAAACATGAGACTGCTTGAGGTTCAAATATTTGGTTTATTCAATAAATACTGCAAAGGAAAAAAAAATGGACCTGTCAAATTTAACATCATCCAAAGCACTGCAAGGTCCTGAGAAAGAAGGAAACACATATCTCTCCAGGGTCCATTTCTAGCCACAGTATGTTTTACTCTCACAGTATGTTGGCAAAACCCTTTATTTCAACAGCAAATGTGTGTTAACATATAGGACAAGCTTCCCAACTGAGAAGCATGCATATATCAGAAGAAACAATCTGGAATGCCGTGATATTTCCATTTATGTTCAACGGACAGAAATAGACAAACACCAAAAGCCTTTTCCACCAATACATAATGTGCTGAGATTTGGAATTTCTACCATAAAGGATCAAGCTTCGTTAGAAATACAACTAGTGGGTGAATGGGAGGGGGGGAGAGGGGGAGAAAAAAAGAATCAAGACTGAAAATAATGTGATTGCTTTTGTTAGAGTATTTCAGACTTCGCCTAATTGTGCAAGAGCTGCTATATTCATTTTAGGGCTAGAAAAAAATGGTATGTATCTGCTATTATATGACATTATATGTGGCATAATATCCACATCTGTAAAAGTAATGTTAGGAAAACATCTGTGAGGCAAGCTTTATTAGTGTAAGGGTATGGAGCTATTCTGATGCAACTGTACGCCTTCTGGGACCAAGCAACCACCTTTCCACCAATTTATTCTGCAACAAGTGAAAGTGCCAGCTCAGGTCAGCTCTCTGCCTGTGCTCTATTACAGGATCTAAACATGCCTCAAGTCACTACAGAGCCTTTCAAGGTTTTACCCAAAGTCATCAAAAAAACTTTGCTGTTAGCAATTTATTTAAATTGTGAGGATGGAAGGTTTGCTTTGAAAAACTTTTGCATTAGTTCCAGCTTGTCAAAAAAATTGGATGTTTAAATATATGCAAGTCCACACATGGTCCTTGGGTATTCCTACTGTTCACAGCACCCAGCAGAATATTACATCTGAAGCCAGGAGGCTGGCTACAGCACATCATTTTATTCTTAGCACAGGAAAACTGATAAAAAGAGAAAATCAGAAGCTGGAGTTGTACCTTTTTTTTTTTTTTTCCCTCCAGTCACTACCTATGGGCCAGTCCTACAATCATGGCTCAGCCCAAACTTCTGTTGCCATCAAATGACAGGACTAAGCCCCATATATGACTCAAGTGACCAAAGTCCATATACAGTTCTGCAGCAGACCTTTTCTTTCTATTTTAAAGGTTAATCCAGATCATAGCTGAAATTGAACATGTTATATAGAGGGGATTATGTGGATTTGACTTAGAGTTACTACAGTACTGAAAGTAATGCACCTTATAATAAAATAAGTGCCAGTACTTTGATTAGTCTTTCCTGGGTTGCTCTCTGAGGATATGTGGAGTAGTGTTGTGAGCTTATGAATATAAAAGCGGTCTGAACATAAATTCAAAGTACTTTAAGAGAAAGCAATTTAATCATGGCACTGTATGTACTATAATGATCCTCTTAGCTAGAGTATAATAAGATAAACTTTAATCATAATCAGAGTTGCACTTGCCAGTGCATTTACAGGACATTTTTTGCAACAATATTATGCAAAATTATGAATTCATTTCTCTGTACGCATGTGAATTGAATCACCTGGGGAAAACAGTTCCATATACTGAGCAAGATCACCTTATTCTTTCAAGCTGTCTTGTGCTAAACGCTCTTTTAAGGCATCTTTGGTGTGACATACACATATCCTTAAAGATAAGCATGTTCTTAGGAGTTTTTATAGCACTGAAACCATGTTTATGAGAGAAAGAATTTTCATTAGGCTCACTGGAAATTATACAAGCAATAGGGTTGCAACTCTAATTGATATACCAGGCTTGTATTTTTTTTTTCTTTTATTTGCCTCTTTTTTAAACAAACAAAGTTATGAAAACATGCAAACTTAATTCTAGATCATTGTAGTGATTTTGAAAGATTCCAGATAGCCCAGAGGCTGTTTTATGAATTCTTTAAGTAAAAATGTTTTTACATCAGTCCAAGAGACTTGTGGAAAAGGCTCTGTAGATGTGAAAATTATGTTTTATGCAGTAGTTTCAAAGTTCTGGGTTTTTTTTCCAGTTATACATGTACTACAGTTAGAAAGAAAGAATAGACCAATGATGTTAATAACTGAACTGTAATACGTAAGGAATGTGGATATTAACAAAACTTTCCAGTAGTGGTTAAGACTTTCTTTTAAATATTTACTTAAGTTTCCTGAATTCTGTTTTACAGTAGTGTAGCCTGTGGGCTTTCCATTGTTCTGATCCTCTCACCTGCAAATTTGCAGCATTGTTATTTATACTAGTAGTCACTATAAGTAGACTGACATAACCATCTTTCTTTACTGCATTATCAAAGAGAAGGATCTTGAAGTAATCTAAATTGTGGTCACTTCTTGCTTCTATTGTTCATTGTACCTGAAAGTGTCAGTAGTGGTCAGGGAGAGGGTTCAAACATGCTGCTCAGCCTGCCTGCACGCCATAGAAGTGCCAGCACTTGAAAGACTTGTTTCTTGTACTGCATAGGAAAATGATATATCATTGTTCCAGGTGACTGCCAATCCCTGTATAATCCTATTCGATTTCCTAAAAATATCTTGAAAACATTTTTGGCTGTCATGAGGCCTGGTAGAATTCTGCAGTTGTATTTTATTTTATTTTATTTTATTTATTTTTTATGGTGTTGAGGCTGTCTGATGGGTGTGGTCTGCCAATTTACTCATTTTTCTGCAAAAGGCTGAAGACTAAAACTGACTTTGATTTCAAATTTGCAGAAAACATCTTTTTTTTTCCTTTGTTCCCTTAAAAGTTTGATTTTGGTCTGGATTGGAAAAAAAAATCAAGCTTCTTATAACCTGGGAAACCAAATAGAAATGTTTTCATGGCACACATTGTTTTTGTGTTTTCAGAATAACATATCAGATCCCATAACAACATCAATTTCAACTGTGGCTGCAGATGCACATCTGCTTTGCTTAGGGCTTGCTCCATCTAAAGCAGAGTTACAATGTCTATACAACATGACATTTGGCCCCTACTACTCCTGTAGGCTCTATTTAATTGTCCTAGCACATTATTAGTGTTTGTATGTTATTGGTGGAGTTTCAAAGTGTCTGAAGTAGTGTGAAGACTATGCTGTGGATCACCAGAGTGATGTGACATTTATAATGTCTGTGTCGGTTTCAACACCCTGATACACTGAATCCAGTCATTTGGGTCACAGGATTTTTTGGTAGACCACAGCCCCCATCCAGCACACCCAGTTTCTTTCTTGGGAAAAGCTGCAGTGGTGGGGCGGGACAAGGCGGTCATGCAGATCAAGGTGGCACAGGGGCACTTGAAAGAAYCCACATATTTGGCCAAGTCTCTGTCCCCAGAGATTTCAATAAGGACATGGACTCAGGAGGAACCCAAGAAGGATCCTACTGAAGTTCTATCCTCAGTTTTACAAAAACAAACTGAACCTGAGATGTTTTTACTGGAATATTTCCAATCTGTAGACTGGCACACTTGACAAAAATATCTCACCAGCTTTAGTGATGATTTACAATAGCACCATAATAGCTAGATAACAGCATCATATGTTTATTATATATTTTCCTTGGTGCCTGAAGGGACTCAGTGACATTTCTAGCATTCTGGGTTTGACTATATTTGGTATGGAATTAACTAAAGAGGATATTAGCAAGATAAGATTTTTTTTTTCTTTTTTCCAGAAAATATAGGATACATTCTACAGGTATATTTTATAAGATACAATTTAAAATGTAAGATGCATCTTTAAACATTTTAAAAAGAAATACAGACAAGTATACTCATTTATAGGGAAGAAAAAAACACCCCACCTCACCCCCCATTAAATTAAGCAAACTATTTTATTCTTTAAAATGAACTGCCTAGATCTTTGGGTTGTTTTTGTTTGGTAATCATYCAAATAGTGAATCATTTAAAATGAATAATCCAAATACATCTGTTTGAATGCTGGCCTGTACTGGTTAACCCAGTCTTTTAGCCTAGGCATCTCAGTACTTTTTTGAAGTATGAATTCTTTAATAATAAGATGTTTTCTATCAAAGAATTTTAAAGCATTAAGTTGCACAAATCTATGAGATCCAAATGCAACAATATAGGGAGGCTGCTATAGTTTACTTTAGTACAAAATAGACTATTAAAGTAACATAAACAACCAGTACAATACAAGCATTCTCTGGCAAAACACACAGTACTCAATTCATTGCTGGCATAAAATGAATTTCATTGACTTCATGGCAGTTTGGCCTAAGAAAGGGCTTTAGTCAWGGACTTGTTGAAGGTAGGGTTAAAGGTAAATTAATTCTTCAAGCTGGGAGTCACATACATTCATGTCCATATTGCATAAGTGTGCACAAGTCCTGTTCTGTTGTTTTCTCACTGGGGCAGCCAGCTGATATGTATTGAAAAAGACCCCACCTATACATGCTATTTATAGAGACTGTGCAATTAAACTTCAGTTGAAATCAACAATGCACCAATGTGGCAGTGAAGACATTTTCATTGAAAGAATAATCCATAACCTAAAGCATGTTTTGAACAGGATTGCTCAACTTTAACAGCGGCCTGTACCAAACTTTAATTAAGCATTAATGGGGGCTAAGTGAGAAGATCATACACCACCTAGTTGCAAAGTGTGAAAGAAAAAGTATTTCCCCAGGACTTTTCCAGTAAAAAGGGCATAAACTTATTTTTCAGTAAGACAAAGCAGAACTGCCTGAATGTTATTCTTACTTCATGTCAGACTTTTTTTTAATACTATGTTCTTCRCTACATTCACACTTCTTCAGTTCTCATTGTTTGATGAAACTTCCAATTCAAAGAACATTTTTGCTGTCCTAAAGTTCCATACAATTCTTATTCTTCAAATTCTAATTTGGTGAGCTTTCTTTGAATTTCATCGCATTAGAAATTATATTATTAGATATGTGAAGCCATCATTCAGCTAGAGTTGTTTATATGTTTCAGAAACTCCAGATATGCATACTAAATAGGTTACTATTTAGTATCCAGTCTTTGTTGTTTAAATGAAAACTCTGCTGGGAAACATGCCATATTTGGGGTATTCCATATAAGACTTTTAAAAGCACGAGTTAAGACTGGAGACATTCTATGGTTACAAAGCATCTATATTTACCTCCTTCCTGGGAAACAGCTTTAAATAACTAAATTTACCTTTTCATGCTTCATTGAAAACTTGAATGTAACAATGAATAAATAAATAAACTTTGAATGTATAACATCTATGTAAAGGCAAGGCATGAAATAATCTGGTAAAAAAAATACTTGCATGTTTATATATAGATGTCAAGTATAAAAACACTATACTTCTCAAGGAGAATACCTATATGACAGCCATGTTAATTACTGTGCCTAGAACCCAGTGTGCTTCCAATAGTGCTGGGAAAATTAAGATAAAAAGTTAAATGTCATGGTATAAGCATTCATAAGTATATTTTCTTTTTCAATAATATACTAATATCTAAGGCATAGGGAATTATAGCAAAATGGCATGTAAATAAATTCAGTGACTTCAGCTGACTTGTTCAGTTCAGTTCCTTCAGCTACTTGTCATGTCTTCCTATCTTTTTAATAGCTTCCTTTCTGACTTCAAATTACTTTTTTCTTTGGTTGTGATGTGCTTTTCTTCTGTAGCTCTTTCCTTGGTGAGGGGAAGCAGAGCCCTCCCCTAGCCTGCAAGTGCCTGAAGGAATGCAGGGCAGGAGCTGGGTGGTAAAGAGGGAGCTGAGTGTGGAGAAAGAGGTGCCTCGCCACTGATCCAGGCTGATGGAGCATGTGAAGAAAAAGGCTTTTAGGACTTTGTAGGAAAAGGAGTCAGAGAAAGGAAACAGGACTGATGAAGTACAGAGCACAAAGAGAAGACAAAGGTCTCAGTAGGGGTCACCCTTGCCTCTGAGCTGACAGAGCTAGGTAAAACAGCAGGGGCCTCTTGTAGGGAGGACACTCAGGACCTAGACAAAATCTTACTGCAGTCAATAGAAAAATGAATGTTATGATCATTCTTACATCTGGATAAGGGACTGTGTTTATGAGGGGTTTACACTGCAGAGACCATCTACAAAGGCAAGTAGCGTGGCACAGCAGGAATGGATTTGTAGAGCAAGACTTAGTGCTGAACACCTCATGCCTACACTTAGGAGCATTTCAGGGGGCTTTACTTCAGAATAGTTCTATTTTGGTTGTGTGCTAAATACTCCTGTTTCAAAATAGAATACTATCATAAGCGCCCCCAAAGAAGCCCACAGAACCATTGCAGTATATTATGTCAAAGCAGATAAAACTTACTGAAAGGATGCTGGCAAAAAATCCTGATGAGGCAAACTCAGCCCAAACCCAAGCTGAACATCATTAAGAAAAGTTATTGGTAAAAATCCAAAAAGTATTTAAGAACAAATAGATAATCTTTGAAGGAAGTGCTTGAAAATAAAAACAAAAGAAAACAAAAAAGAAAACCCCAGCAGATTCCCACATAGGCTATAAATTTACTGATTAGATAACAATGATACCACACTGTAGACTACATGTGTCTGTCTCCCTTCTTATATCCCTATACATATATGCACACTTCCAGAGACAATGGAAAAAAGGTAACTCAGAAATTATATAGTCTGACTCACTGACACTGAGATAGTGTTACAGATAAATCTAAGAGTAATTATTAGGTATTTATTAAGAAAAAAAATAGTGTAATCTATCTGTTTAATTGTTATCTTTCCCTTGTTTTCCATATCTGACTATCAAATGTAAAACTTTGCTATGGATGTAAAGTATTGTTCAGGCTTTGATGAGGGAATTCTGTTTAATTTCTGTCAATGTACACTACTCTGTAAGTCATTTATATTATGATTCCTCCATCCACTCGGATCATGACAAGTAATTTTTAACATTAATATCTTCTTTTATGTTTTGCAGAATAAATACTGTAAGCAAAAAAAAAAAAAGTAATTCATAGGTAAGGTATAATGGCAGTTGAAAAAAAAAGGTAATGAGAAAATTCAGATTGTATTTATGAGGACAACTTCTCTACCAAGCTAGGTGCTGAAATTCTTACAGTCTAAAGCCAGATTTTTTAAATATATGTATAATTAATTTACTGTTTTTGTTTGGAAAATATGGATCATTCTTGTACCAAAATTGTTACGCTGTCCATCAATGCCCTGGATTGGGAGGGGGCTCTGGGGAGGGCACAGAATTCCAGACTCCAAGAATCTGATGTCTGCAGCTATCAGATTAAATTTAGGCTGCCTACAAATCCCATCTGCCTTAGAGGCATGCAAGATCAAAGCCCAGATAGAAGAATCCCAGGAATCCTGCAAAGAAGAACTATAGGTGATGTTTCCTCTTGAAGTTGTATGACACAGAGAGGTGATAAAAGCTAAAAGTGGCGTAGTCACAAAGCTGAAACATTTTCAAAATATGCCAATACTGGAGAGCGATGTAGGCACTAAGCACTGGTGGTTTATTATCCCACCATCCCTCTCCAGGAATATCATCAGTCAAACCAGTCCTGAGGATGCCTCACCAGCATGCAACACAGGCAGCTTTCTGGGCTTTGAAGCACCCTTGGGGACTGCACTTCACACAAGGATATAGAAAATCACTGATAACCACCTGATGAAGGACGAATGTCGTTATCTTTGCATGAAGATATCTGGATAGTGTGCTACCCTTTTTGAAAAGAAGCAGATTAAAACTGCATTAAAAAAAAATGCTTAAGAAAAAAAGTCCATTCATTTGAGAGAGTTTTTACTGTTTTAACTCTGTCAGCATAGCTAAAGTAATTTTATTTCTGTGGAAGCAGAATCTTAGGAGACTGCAGAACGTGGTGTCAGGAAAGTATTACTGTTCCCATTTGCACATAAAATCTGAAGGAGGGAGACAGGCGCTGGTTTCCCAAGGCCACATGCAAAGATAATGACAGAGCATAGAACGAATCCAGGTGTCTACCAGGTTCACTGATCTAAATTACTATCTTTTGCACATTTTACCAAATATTCCATGCTCAGCGGTCATCTATACTGCTCTGTTCTGAAATGATGAAAGCTTAACTGCTAAAAACTGCTGATTTTACTGGAAGGTAATTTATAATATGCCTGGTTTTGACCATATCTGTCATTTTTGCTTGACTTCAGCTATATTAATAAATCAAATTTGAGGCTGAGACTAAACAGCTAATTTTATTTCACGAGTCTATATGAAAGAACATGAAGTTCAGAGTGTTTTCAGTTTTGGCATCAGACTCCTTCTTTCTTTGATGGGCAGTTGCATAGTTTTAGACTTGAGTCACTTTTGTAACTATCAACTCCTAGTTTCCAAGATTTACTTCTTGGTAAAATGACTTGGATTATTCATTTGATTTGTACATTATTGCTATGTGGGATGGAATTTCCCAAGGGCTGTGCTTATTTTAAAGAGTAACGCTTTATTTGAACTTGTGCTGAGTGACATTTTGTTATCTGTTGATCTTTAAATTGGAATAACTTCCGTGAAAAGACAATGAAGATTTTTGTTGGTTTTGGATAAGCTGTTAGTATGGATTCTGGGTTCAGTTACTAACTTTGGGCCACAACATTTATAAACAATGCTGGGGCTAAATACGGTTAGGTAGGGAGCTGCAGAGAAAACTCTTCTAAGGCTTTCTGGCTACTCACCACTTCAGGAATTCTGCTCCATTAAGTGAGGTATTCTGGTATTGGTAATTGGCAATGCCTTGCACTGTTTTTGTATTTTGCCTTGCTTGCATAGGAGAGGGGAAAACATAACCATTAGGTTCTTTGGTTTTTTGTTTGTTTGTTTTAATTCAGTTTTAAAATCTTAAGTGCTGGGGAGGGCCATCAGATTTGATGAGCAAATTACTGTATCATTTGCACATCTATTTAGTGGATTCATTGGACTAGACACAATTGTGATTACCTAAATCTGACATCTCAGATTCCTGTTATAGTAAATATTGTTTATGACACAATTTGTCTACCTTTAATTAAGCATCTACCTGGAATTAAGTGAGTGTTTTCTAGAGATGTTTACAATTTTTTTTTCATTGTCCCTAAAAACAGCATCAGGTGACTAGTGCAGATGCATCACTTTTTGTACTGATGTCCTCATTTAGTCAAATAAGTTACACTCTATCATCTTATTTCAAAATATGTCGAAGGAAAAATCACAAAGAAATTGAACTTCAAATTTTCATTCTTCAACAAGCAGCTTGAACTGTTATATTTACAAAATCACCTACTTAAGCTAATTAATTGTGTCATAATTATTGCATCTGTAGAATGGAAATATAGTGTTCAAAGTAAAGAAACCTCTACATGCATTTATTATGGTTAAATTACAGTGTTCTTCAGAGATGATTCAGTGTTTGACTGAAGCTGAATTGAGAAAAAAGGAGACTATTGGTGATATCCAATCATATTCCATAAGTACCTTTCAAAGCTTTAAAATTATAATGAAATAGAAATGTGTAACCTTCAAAGTATAGGTCACTTGAAATCTCAAATGACAAAAGATTGAAATCAGTGAAAAACTCCTAAGTGATCCATTAAACATATAACTTATTTATGCCACTTTTATGTATTTTCATACATTTTCCCTATTAACTTTTTTCTTCTTTATATATCTTTGGGGGTTTTGTTTCATCTATTTACTTATTTTATTTACCTATCTACAGAGATTCAGTGAGTGGTCTATCATAACCCAATATGTAAATTACTATTGCTGCCTCAAGACTATATCTTAAATTGTTCTAATCTGAGGTTTATTTGTACTTCTTGACTTCTTTTTTTCAGTTCTTTAATAATGTGGGACTATGGAAGAATAACAAGATCTTTCAGTCTCATATTCCTCCGTGAAATGGTCAGTATAGAAGCAATTTTATAAAGAGGACAAGAAAATCCAATGGGCAAAGAAAGATATACTCTGTATACCCTCCTCTAATTTTTCCATTCTTCCACCTTCTGATTGTTCCTCCGAAGATCTTCATTGGCTATTTCCCGCTAGTAACATTTTTCTCTCATCTGGTTATGGCTGAAGCTGACATCTGAGACCTCTCTAACCATATACTGAATTAATGGTTACACTGATGCCAATTAAAAAAAAAAAAAAAA
>NW_020451173.1:226316-243295 GCF_003343035.1 Apteryx rowi
GGACTGTTTGTGCCTAGCTGTGTTGTCTTTCCAGCAGATATCGGGGTGGTTGAAGTCCCCCATGAGATCCAGGGCCTGGGATCGTGAGGCTACTTCCAGCTGTCTGTAGAAGGCCTCATCAACTTCCTCTTCCTGATCAGGTGGCCTGTGGTAAACACCCACAACAGTGTCACCCATGCTAGCCTGCCCTTTRATCCTTACCCATAAGCTCTCAGGGACACGATCAGTAATTGTAGTTTTCTCTTCTCTTCCCCAACGTCTAGGTTTTGTCTTTGGCATGAAACAGTGGGAATGACATGCAATGGTCTCAGTCTGACGTAGAGATGAGATGTGTCTGGGAACCTACCAACCTGGGAAATGTTTTTCATTCCTCTTAAATTTTGCTGTTGATCACTCCTAAACTTTGCCTGAAAGGATCTAATAATGGAGGAGAAAAGAAAAGTAGGAGAAAGGATCAGTTAAAGGAAAGGAAAAAGGGTTGAGAGGGAAAGAGAAAAGAAGCTAAAGCACCAGGGATTATGGGAATACTTGTTAGAAAGGTATGAAATGGATTCAGGGTGGACCAACAAACACCATTTTTGGAATAAAATTTTGAACAAGATTTTGAATAACATTTATTAATATTTGATTAATGTGTGATGCTTATAGCATGCAGGACTGGACCCAAGCCCTGCAGCTGGCTGCATTTGGGATGATGCCTGTGCTTGTCTGAAGCTTTACTGAGGCCTTTATGAGTTCAAGAATCTCCTTTGACAAGTTAGTTTTCTGGGATGGAGTACTGGATAATGTATTATGTTCTGCCTAATTCCTGAACAACTTTTTTTTTTTCAACTTTATACAGTAGAGCATTTAATCCACTGCCAACAAGCCTTTGCTCCTCAATTATCACATCTCTGATAATGAATCTGATAATGAAAGAGACTGCTAGGTACTTCACTGGTGATTTATATGCTCTGTACCAGGCACTGCCTCCTCACTTGCATTTTGTTTCAAAACAAAAACCCCTTAGGCTTCAATAAGGTGTGCTTGCAGAGAAAATGGTGAAGTTGGGAGTAACCTGTGATTTATAATGTGGGTTACTTACCAAAATGTTGCTCTGTCTCATAGTTTAATTGAATTGATTACTTTACTGTTACTCTGTTACTTTAACTAGTTTCATATTCTTGTCAACCCCTCTGTAATTTCTATTTGGTTTTTGGTAAGAATATTTTTTTTTGGTTTCTTGTTCCTGTTTTATATGAGCTAGAAGAACAGTTAGTACTTTAATATTTTAATCAGTATTTCAGACAACTGGATCAGCACAGCCAAGTCTTATTGAGATCTGAGCATATTAATTTGGGCACAGAACCGTGCTAAAACACATACACCGCTTCTGGACCAGAACTGGCTCACATCTAACAACCTTGGGTCTGTCTGCACCCATTTATGTAAAATTCTCTATGATTTTTTGCACAGAGCAGTTAAGGTCCATTATGGGGCCACTTTCTAGATTTACAATCCCTGATTCTGATTGTCCTAATGAGCCAGTGCAAATGATGGGCAGAACTTTTTGTGGAAGCAAATTACAAACATTGTTATTCTCCCTTTCACAACCTCTGAAGGTTCAAAGGCTCCTCAAAAGATCCGATCAACATTGTCCTGCATACTGCAGTCTCCACATAAAAGAAAAAAGACCTTGATCCAAACAGTTTAGAGTATGAAACAGATATTGCAACACAGTTTCCCAAGCGTCTCCTTTACCTTCACTCTCAAAAAGTCTCCATATTGTCCTTATCAAAGGGATAAGTAATTGTACCAGTTCATATATCTCTATGTACCCAAGAGACTATAAAACTAAAAGGATAGTGCCCCAGATAAGTAACCAGTGGTTAACCATGTGACCATCATACTTTAACCTCCAGTTTTACCCCAGATGAAATCTACCCATCATATCCTATGTAAAAGATCTCAGGGACAGCGATCATGACCTTGCCATGCCGGATAACAAAATTTTGCTATAATTTTATTAACACCTAGAATTTCTCTTGAAATATGATTGTTTGAAGATTATTATTTCCTACATGTCCTACATTCCTACATCATCCCTTCCTTAAAACTTATCACAGATTTGTTGCCCTTAGACAAGCCAGCCACTACCTTCTAAGTACTGCTCCCATTCCCCTAATCTTTCCTGTTTGCTTTCATTTCCTCAACTCCTGCTGCCCATTTAATTCTCCTTGTTACTTCTACTTTTACACCAGGACCTCCCCAGTTGCTCTTTGATCTCAGGAACAAATTTTCTCTGCCTCCTCCTTTACCATCCAGGGATATCAGTTCAGACACAGAATTCATAAACTTTTCAGAAGCTGAGCTTTGCACTGTGTCTCACTTTTAAGGTTGGCATATCCCACTGGTGAGGTGGAGGAGCTGATGCTCTGCTGAAAGACCAAAGCAGCTAGCTGGCAGTTTAAATACATTAAAGTGAGAGAGATCTCATTTTAGGAAGACATACTGAGGGAGCAACTGGCTGAAATCTGCCTCTAGAAAAGTTAAACCAGAAATGAAACCAAAAAACTTGCATGCCATTTTATAGACCAAGTTCTCTACGAGAAATGTTCCTTCAAACCACATTAAATAAATAAATAAATAAATAAATAAATAAATAAATAAAATAAGCTGAAGCAAAAGCTTCTCAAAGCATCTCATTGAGTGGAAAAGCCATGTGTTTGTCAAAGTAGTTTTAATGAAAAACTTTCAGCTGGGCCTAATAATTAGCTATTAGAGCAAATTAACTAGGGAAGTAGTGCAGTCTCCCTTATTAGAAGTTTTAATCTGAAGACTGAATAGCTTGGTGAAGCCTATTTGACACTGCTGCTAACTCACATAGGTTAATGGAAGAATATTTTATCAAACACTTACTCCTTTGGTTATGGAAGCAGTCAGGGTAAATGATTAAATGTTTTTTGACCTTGAAATCTGCTAATGTTATTTTGGTTATGATATTTTGTTTAGATCATTGTCATTATATTCTTTGTTTCAATAGACTTATCAGACTTAACAGACTCTCACTGCTCCTGAGATTTAAATTGGGCCTACCCTTCAAACACTATAAGGTTTATTTTGTTCGCTTGTCAGTAGGATAAGTGTTTTCAGCTGCTCAGTATAGTCATCCATTCAGAGGCAGGAGCTCATAAAATCTCTCACAGATAACCCATCACTATTTAGAAATTTCCATCAAAACAGGTGTGAATGAGTATGTTGTAATTTTTATTAAAAGCCTAAAAATTGATAAAAGATATCTCTTGAAAACATTTCATAATAATAATGCACTTTTCTTAAAAAAAAAAGATTTATTTTTGCCTTTGTTCATGTAAACAACCTAAGATTCTACTTAGTTTATGAAAAAAGCTTAGATTATTACATTATCTGTATTAAAATTTACTAAGAAAAAAAGTCACAATTATAGATTGAGAGTTACTTGACTTAGCCATCAGACACAGAAAGAGAGCAGAGATGTGAAAAGATATTTTATCATGAAAATTGATTGATACAATGGTTCCTCTTAAGGGAATTGCAATGAGAAAGCAAATAAATTGCAAACTAGTAGAAATGTCCATAAGTAAAAACTGTTACACAATAGAGTTAAACACAGACTGAAGGACATTATATTATATGAGACTCTTAAAAGCTGTCTGGCTTATCTTCAAGCTGATATCACTAGCCTAACATTGAACAGTTCTTCAGTGATAAAGATAGTTTGTTACTTAAACTGTTCTTTCCAAGTGAGATAAACAGATCCATGCGTCTCTCTTTTCCCCCCAAAATGGGAAATAGTAGAGTATACAATGCATAAAGTATATAGTTTTGAATACAATGACATTTTGTAAGAGATACTAACTTCCTCCCCAAATAACTTACCTGCATAAATTCTTGATACTAAAATGGACAAGCTAATGTCTCTATAAAAAAGATTCACTGACAATATCAGTGAGGACTCAGGTAAGGAGTCACAGATCTGTTTCTCATGCTAATGTTGGAAAGTGGTACAGAAAAGAGGAAAAAAAACATTTTCACTGTTTTCTTTGCCTTGTTTTCAGAAAGACCATTTAAACCTTGAGCTGTCACTGATCGTCACTATGGTGTATCAGTTGGTGTTTTGTGTTGGAAAGCAAACTGCAGCTGAAGGAAACAGTGCAGCTAAAATATTTGCATGTTCATTGAAAGACCTATGTCTCCTTTTGCAAAATGAATGACATAATTCACAGTAATCATAGATATTTATCAGACATGCACAAGATAACCACGCTTTTGGTCTCTATAAATCATATTATTATTGTTACAAAAGGAATGTGACTTATTTTCAGCACTGATGACACCAGTTCAGAACAAGCATGAATACCACCTTTCACCTGGACACTACTAGGTGTGATAAACAAAATTCAGAAATACAATATACAATATGATATACAATTCAGATATCAACATGCACGCATAGAGCAAACAGTGCATTGCTTGTTCTTAGCATTGCTAAGCTAAATCAAGAAAACTCAAAATATGACTCCCAGCAAGCACTATAACAATATTTTTCATATGGAAAATTTTCACTTCTTGGGACCTTCTGGTTTTGATAAAAATTCAAAGGCAAGTACTTTTCGTTAATTTTTGTAAAAAAGGCAGCACTTTAATCTTAAAGATATATACGTCTGCCCAGGAATAATATTACCTCTATGCCTCAGTCTAATGAAACACAAAAACTTGGATATCAATGAAAACATGTACTGCACACTCAGCATAAAATTTTGTATAACTAATATTAAGTGACAATTATCAAAACACTCTCCAGTAAATGGACAGAATTAAAAAAGTTCTGTGTATATGATACTGTACAAGGGTAATATAGACTTCAGAGTATGGCAAAAGAGAACAGATTTCAAAGTGAAACAAATACCTTTCCCCTAGTGATATATTAAGGAAATGTTAGATTAAATATGAAAGAAAAACAATATGGTTATGAAATAATTTACAGGATAATGTAATGGATCAGGCCATCTCATGCATGCCAGGCATTCATGTGGACTTCTATTTCCCTGCAGTTTTCCAGCTGGATTCTTGAGAAGTCAAATAAAACAATTCTTTACCCTTGAGAATGAAGTTCAAAACATCTGTTAGACAAAGTGTCTAGATCACATTAGATAAAATTTCGCTGGTGTAACCTAAGAAATTCCTTTTAAATGCCAGTGTGTGTCCGGGTGTATAGGTCCCTAATTAGCCATGATTTTACTGCAAGTAACCCAAATGAAAAACTGCGTGAAAGGAATTCATGTGAATCTACAAATGATCATATTAGAACACAAGCACAGATAATCTGCTTGTGGATATAAACAAAGTTTTGACAAAGTATGACTGATGCAATTATCCTAACAATCATTCATCTTATACACCCTTCTTTAACTTGTACTATATATGTATTATATGCAGTATATATACTTCATAATCACATAGGACTGGAAAAGAGCTACATCCTCAAATCCAGCCCTCTGTTACTGTGCTTTCACATTACTATAGGAAAAGTTTAAGTGGTATGAAAATACACTTTCCATGAAAATACCAAGTTCCAACTGCAGAAGAGCAGCTTGCCCTTGGTCACTAGTTTTTCTCACTACTCTTGTTGGAGGTTGCTCCAGAAATAGAGTCTTTGAGAGGTATGCCAAGAGGGCTCTTTGAATTTCCATCTTATATATGTCTTGTATCATATCCTGTTTTACGTAAAACCTCTTCCTCTATTGCTGCTGCTTACCCACTTAATGTTCCTCTTCAGTCTTTGTTTGTCCGAATAAGCTGCTGTCTTGTTAGTCTCCACTCAAAAAGAGGAAAAAGATCTCTAATAATCTGATATTCATAGCACTACTTTATCTGTTTAAGTTTGATCTCCTTCTGATAACATGAATAATCAGAACTATTATACAGGGTATGCCAGATAAGAATATGTACGATGACATGGTACTAGGTGGCCCAAAACTGCACGAAAGATTCCAAATGCAGCTTCACATATGTTTAGTAGAAGGTAATAATCATTTCCACCCATCTGCTGGCTATACTCTTTCTAAAGCAACACAGTATGCAACTACTAAAAGATGACTAAATTTTGGTGAGATTAATTCCATTTCTTTTTAGCCACCAACTAAAGTGCTCCAAAACAGTTTATTAAAATATAAGCCTCAATAATATATCTAGTGATATCTAGGCATAGAATAGGAGAGAAAATATATAAATCTGCAGAACTATACTTATATCTATGAAAAGTCTAGCCATGTTCCTAATAAGAACTATTAACTACATCTAATGGGTTTAGATGTCTAAACTGGGACTCAGTGTATCAGTTCAGCTACTACCTTTTCCTGAAGGCAATTAAATGCCATTTCAAGCAAACTTTTACAGCTTCCCAGAATATCCTAAGCTCTGGTCTTGAGGTCAGCAAACCTCATCATACCTTGGGCATCTCTTTATCCAGCTTCCTTAACGTATTTGATCTTGTCACCCAATTTATTTTACACATATATCACAGACAAGTCAACATGATTCTTGCAAAATGCAGCAGTATTCTCCATTTTATGGAGAAGAAAAAGCATTGAGTTTGTGATTTTCTTTTATAAGCTGATGTTTAGAAAACCTTACAGGGAAATTCAGTTCAGGGCTTTCTTTAGCCAGAGGTAGACCCCTAGAGTTTCAATCTCCTCATCTCCTCCTCCACAAGGTTTGACAAAAATATAAACTCTCATCAATTTCTGCCACAAGAAAAACGTTTCCACTATGGATTGAATGGAATGGAGACACCTCCCCACAGCCACGTATAAGCCCCCATGTTGTCTTTTCTCTGTCCTAAAATGAAAAATAAAATAAAATTTTCTTCCCTCAGGCTATACGCCTTTAAACCTTACTGAGTCTTTAAACATTCCTACTTCACAGGCCAGACAGTTGAGGAAAGCTGTCTAGCAGGAGCAATGGAGAGAGCTAAGTCAAACAAGTACTTGTTGATAGCTATAGGTCTGCATCCACGCTTTCCTCTGTGGCTGTATTTCCTGACAATTCCACCACTAACTTAAGTCACTATATTCACAGAGCATTGCCTGGTCAACATGCAATATAGTACATTATCACAGGCAGCTTCAAATTCACTACACTTCTTTTCATTTCCCCTACTTGACCATATGTCAGTAAAACAAAATTTTCCTTAAATAGTTCTTGCATCCCCTGGTCCAATCCTTTTTCTCACACACAAAAATTCAACAATAGCACTATGTGTAAAATTCCATCTTAACACTTAAACTGTTGTAATGTTTTTTGGCAAATTCTTTAGGAATTTTTCTCACTGCCCAATAAATTATCTCAATCTCCATTCAAGGCTAGATACTGATGTGAATGTGAGGATTACCATCCTACCAGGCAGTGTTCCTTCCAGCCTGTTCCTCTCTTCAAAAATCCTCGCTCAAAGGAGGACTCAAGCTCTACCACCTTTGTGGCTGTCAGACTTCTAGTGGTCTTGGAAACTAATCCCATAGGGCCTATGTGTATTTAATTATACTAATTCTATGCAGACTATGCCTAAATTCACCAGGCTCAATCTTGCATGTGCCCCAGGTAACTGCATCTTCAATTGGAATCTAGCAAAACAGTAAGAGAAGGAGCCTCTTATTCCTGACACTCAAATCGTGTTCTATTTCAAATACATTTTCAGATACATTTTCAGAAGTTAACACACTTTAAACAAATAATTTGTAATAATTTGGGGGTGTAATTAAAATAAACAAGTAAACAAGTAAACAAATAAAATAAAAGAGGTCAAATTTAAAATCCCTGCTTATGTTGAACTTTATTATGCTCTAGTCACAATTTCTGGAACACAGCAGCAGTTGAGTCAGAACTTTAATTCTCAAAAAGGAGTGTTGCATATCTTCTTTCTGCAACACTGAAGGCAAAGGCGATGCAAAATCTCTCAGATATGTGGGTAAGCAAAAGGTCAAAATGTAGAATCTTGGAGATTTAGAGTAGTGTGTGTCTCTTTATAAAGAAAATGATGTAAACATTTCCATAAGGAAGAGGATCAGTTGAATTCAGCAATCTGTTACATACTACCAAATACTAAGCTATTGGCAAATATCATGAAAACAGCAGGTCAAGACAATTCAGCGAAAACTATGAAAGTATTTAAACTGACACATTTAGTTGGTTTATACACTTCTCTAGAACATATCTGAGAGACAAATTATGCTAATGGAAAAGTAAGACAACTTTATACATCCTAATTTCTATTCTGAAGCAAACTCATGCAAAACTCTGGGAAACTGTTATTAATACAATATATTCAGCTCTGGAGCATCTTTTTACTCTACTGCACAGCAATTGTCTATGTACTCTAGATAATGCTGCAATTAAAAATCAGACACATAAAAAACTGATTGTTTAAAAATATCTTCCAATCGAAATGCTGCCACATGTATTCTCTACAGGAAACAAACTATGTGGTCAGATGGCATTCTAATGACATGCTTAGCATTAGATACAAATGCCACAGCTTCAAAGAAACATTTCAGGTTTCTGTTGCAGCACTGAAAGTCCACCTCTAAATTAAAAAAAAAAAAAAAAAAAAGAAAGAAAATTAAAATAATGAAAACTTTTTTTTTCCAAAAAAATAGTGACTACAGTGAGGAAAATATTCACAGTGATAATTATTTGTAATATAAATATAAGACTTACAGGTTCCCTCCCTGCTTCTCCCTTCTTCTATCAAGATAAAAAGAAAAATAGAAAAGGTAAACAGAAAGCTGAAATAATGGGTAAGTCGAATAGGTTTATCTTTGGTTTTGGGTTTAACTCCAAAAATATTTGGTATCTAGATCTTTTCTCTATAAAAATGACCATTATAGATTTCTTCAGCCAGTTTTGGCCATCTAGACATTCCTTACTTGGCCCTTTGTTCAGCTGACTACTCACAACTTGGAACAACAGTTATAAAGAAGTATCCTGCCTGTGACCTGAAAATGTTAAATGTTAAAATTGGAAGTCACTCTGGTAACAAATGTTCATGTTGTGTCATATTTAGACCACGTGTGTATGATAGGAAAGTTTAAAAATCAGTCATTAGTAATAACCATGAATGATCTTTCCTTACCTTAAATTTCATTTAATGAACAATTTGTGTTAGAGTTTTATAGTTTTGAAATATTACTATAGGAATTTTTAAGACATATATACATTTATTTATTAATAAAGATTTATTTATTTATTAAGATTTTTATTTTTGCCTTGCTATAGAAAAAATTTTGTTAACAATATGGACATTTTCTTTTTTTTTAATAAAATCCGTAACTTAGAGACAGCAGTGCTCTGTAGTTTTGAATTTCATTTTTTTAAAGATATTTTTACAAGTTCTGTGGAAACTAGGTATTTTTAATTTTAAAAATGCCTTAATGTGCAAAACTCCAGTTTTCCACTGAAAATGAAGTTCAGTGGAAGTTTTTCATCCAGTGCTATTATTTGAAAGAGCAATTGTTCTTTGCAAAGTACACATGGAAGGGAGCATCTCTCCAGTCACACCTCTATGTCAACAGAACCCTCTGTTCTTCCCATCTTCCAAATGCTTTTCTGTTCGTTGAAAAATGTACCCTACACAGTGGCTCTGGAAGAACACTGAGTTCAAGGGGAAGAGTGGGTCAGCCAGGGTATCTTCCACCTTATAAACAGGTGTTTTATATGGATCCTAGATGTCTCAAAAAGCTCTGAGTATAGGCTTTGCATTAGAAAGAAAGATGGTGGAAACACTCTTCTATCAAGGAAACGCAGTAGGTCTTTTTGTGGTCTCAGACTGCCATACTGTAGTGTCTGTTAAAGCTGCAGTCAAAAATTCAAAATATTTTTCTTGATATGTGCTTAGATAAGCCAGCAGGCATAATTAAATCAGTTATGTTAAAAATATGGCATATGGACAGATGTAGAGCTTCCAGAAAATATTAAAACAGATTCAGGATATTTCTTGTGGTGAACAGGAAATCCACCCCCTCCTATTGATATACTAAGGAACGCTTTGAAATGCACACAAAGAGAGGATAATTTAATTAGCTACGCTACTGCTAGGAGACACACAGAAGGCAAAAAAGCTTTCCTTGAAAAAAACAGTGTACTAATTAAAATAACTAAAGACCACCAAACTGGAGACATCTATACAAAGTTATTTTCTGTTCAGATGCAGCCTTTTAAGAGTGCACGATTAAGTCATTTTTAGGCAGCCAGAACAAAACCTTGCAAACTCAGCTAAACTAAGTTAACTGGACATGAGACAGATTTACATGTGGGCAATATAATATTAGATACTTCAAGGTTAGTGTTAGTAGCTATAAAATATCTCAAACCTTGATCCTAGAAAAAAAGGCTTTCAGCTTTGTCAGCAGAAGTGATCCGAATGTTTATTCCACTTTTCACTATACTCTTTAGAACTGGCAGCTTAAATCACTTTTGGATGTCAATCTCCTCATTATAAAATATACATTTGAGCTGCAGCACATATAATAACATTTAGATGCCATCATTTATGTTCATTAAAGTGACCTGCCAACATTTCCAAATCATTTTTATGATATAATTGACTTTGTGATTTTGTATCTTTCTATATTATTGTGGCAAACTGCAGAGTCCGCCATTTTGTCTTCATAAACCAACAATATAATTCTTCTGTCTCTATGATTTATTAAGATCCTTGAGCATTGTTCTAATGTTATTTAATTCAGTGAGAGGAAGATTAGTCCCTATCTCCGCTTTTTCTCTTAAAGAATCTTAAAGTGTTGTAGGGTTTATAGTATTACTATTGTGTTGCAGAAATCAGTCCAGCATGTTTGAAACTCTCTTCTTTTTTCTTAGCATCTATATTGTTTGTAATTTTATAAAACAGTATTTTTTTGCTAGTAGAGCTGAGATCAGCCACTATCATAATCGGTGGAAAGATTCTGATTGGAGGCTAGATCAGAAAATCTGTCGTCATTATGCACGTTCTGGCAGCCTCTGAATTAATAAAGAAAAAAGCTCAAGTATATTGTTTGCTCAAATAATAAGCCAACATCATTAATTTTGCAGATATTGTAATAGGGGTCATAGCTGGAGTTTTGGCAGCTTTTTGAATCTTTGTGTAACTAAAAACACACATTGAAGCCAGATGGAATTATGAATTTTCATTGCAATCATTTTTTTAATTAACCCAGTCAATACTGTGAGAGAAGTTAATAACCATCACTGGAATGGTTTTGGCCAATGTGCCTGGGCAGCTGGCAGGAAAGAATCTGTTTCCATAAGAAGATAAAGACGTCTGGATTCAGTAATGTCTTCATTAGTAAAGAACAGTGTGTCTTTTATATTTCATTTAGATCTCTGGTCCTATATCTCTAGTCTTTACTGATGGAATGATCTCAAAGCATTTTTATCTTCAAAAACATATCAGTAAAAAGTGTCCTTTTGCCACTCCCATTATGTACTAAACTAAAAAATGATTGACATAATTGATCAAGAAGAACAATAGAGAATTAATTACCTCTGGTTTCCAATAGCCCATTATAAATGCATATTAATGATATATCAAATTAAGTGTATCATTTCTCCAGTTCTCAATACTATTTCTTTTGACATATAAACATGTTTTTAGGAGAAAAAATATAATTGGACACAATGGGAAACTCATGTATATAAACAAAAGTCAAACTCATATTTATAATGAAACCAATGAAAATAAAACAAAAAACTCAGTCAAGTGAGCTTCTATTCCAAAATTCATTAGTTCTCAGATAAGCACTGCTACTATGACATAAAATAGCTAAATTGATTCACTGCTGGAGTTTAACACAATTGTAAACTTTTATGTAAAAATATATTGGATACCTACAAATGCTTAAAACCACTGGCATTTTTACTGGACTTTATTTGAGCTATTTTCTTTCAGCTGTTACCTGGCTTTCTTTTTAACATTAGTCAGTTGTTTCCAATTACATTTTGCATTTATGCTGCTGTGTACTTCCTCTGCTCTTTGTCCCACCTCAAGCCTAATTATAGATAAGCAGCAATGGATATAGAAAATGGATTGTAGTCGATCAAAAAAATAAATGCAAAACTCCCTACCTCACATGCATGGCCAATTCTCTCCAACCTTTTACAAAACATGAAGGATATTAAAGATTTCCAGGGTATGACCTCTTCCAGGGTTGGCACATGAGGCTGGCATAGACAGAGAATTAAAAGCAATCAGAAATGAGGTTTGTTCATCAGAGGTGATCAGCTTTAAAGGCCTACCTCCTTGTCATGTACAAGTTACATAGGAAGGCCACACCTGCCTCTGAGGTGCAGGCAAGTGTGCTGTATAGTAATATCCAAAATTTGTACAGGCCAGTCTTAACATTACTTGTGTCGTTTGTTTACTTGGTTGATGGGATTTTTCTTTACAAACTGACAATGGTTGTAGATAAGCTGATGGAAACCAGAGGAACATAGGAACACGCGAGAAACTAAAATATGCCCATATAAAGGCATTTGGAAGTCTGAGGTCATGCATATTTCCTAAGAAATCTCCCAGGATTAAAGGATCTCTCTTCAAAGTTCTACCTTTTAAAGCATGCAGGATGCCAGATAGAGCCTTCAGGTCTGTGTTTCTAAGCTCTTCACGTCTCCCATATCACAGCTGCTGCTGGTGTCTGTCACTCCCACGTACACAGGCTTATACATTCTACAGAGACCCTTTGAATAGCATCAACATTTTCAGCACAAATTCTAACCATATAGCAATAACAGAAAAAATAGGTATGAATCAGATGCCATTCACCTCTCTAGATATCCTGAGAGCTTTTCTAGGCATCTAATTTTACACATCTATTTAAGCTCAGACAGACAAGTACTGCTAGCTTCTGACAGACACTTGCCTATTTGTCACCTCAGAGCCCTTTATCATCTAGACTAGCAGATCTCCAGGGAAGCCCCAAAAATTTGACCTATCAGGGCAACAACTCTATTTCCATACTATGCTTTGTTTAAGGCATTAATTTAGGAGATAGGAAATGTAGGGTTGTGGTCCTCTTCCCAATACTGTGTGCTTGTACTGTGTGCTTGTACTGTTCTTTAGCCATACCTGGTCCAAGGTTAAAAACTCAAGCATGCCTCTTTTTTTCACCCTGTTGTCAGAATCTTGTTATGGGCAGAATGGTTCACACTTGATGTGTGAAACCAAGAATTTATCATTAGCATAATTAAACAACTATTATTAATCCAGTTACAATGACACTAACAGACTCACAGTCTAAATTATCCAATTAATATAAAACAAATCTCATTGACAATAGCACAATTARAAGTGTTATACAAGAAAAAAACTCTCTTGGTATCTACATTTCTGTTATGCTGATTCTTCCACTGCTCCTCCGGGTCTTAACATCAACAGCTTCAGTCAGGATGGGGGAGGGAGGGATTAGGACAAGTTGTGAGCATCCTTAGGCCTTCATTAGGAGAAGCTAGTTTGGGGGCTTTCCTGGAGATCTGCTAGTCTGAATGATAAAGGGTAATCATTAGAAAATTGTTGGAAGGACTGGATTTAGGTGTCTAAAATTTCCTATTCATTCTCTCCATGGTCACTGGAGAGGGATGGATGCCTTGTGTAGGTGGACTACTCTACTAAACTCTTTCAGTAAGTCTGCCTCTCTCCAATGAATTCATTCATTTAACATTCAGTAAAGATGAATAGCATTACCTTTCTAATGTCTACATGCATTTACAAATAAACGGGGTGACCAAGCTGGGTGCATGCACTAGAAGTTGGAACTTTTTTTTTTCCACATTCAATTCAATTAAAAGAAAATGATTTTTCATAAGAATAGCTTTGTAGTGTTCTTGATTAACGGTTATTTTTCTTTTCAAAAATAATACTGTTCTTTTCATGTTGGTTGAGCAGTGTGATATTGTAAGATGTAAGATAGCAATACCTTTGAATCATAATGAAGCAAATTTGATTAGCAAGTATKCAAACACATAACAAGGTGATAATACCCACATAATACCTAAATCCAGGATGTCCCTGCCTCTGGGAGGCAATTGTAACTCTTCTATTTTGTGTGTTCATTTGAAATTCTGTCCTACTCCCAATAAAGCCAGCAGCAAGATTCCCTTGTTTCAGCAATACAAAGAATCATAGGCATCATAATCCTCCATCATATAGAGGATTTAAAAAAGAGGTTCTTTTAATCTGACATTCTGTTTCTAGCATCTTTTTATAGTAAGGAAAGAAACCCACAGGTAATATACATAGGGAAAGTAATCTCTAAAGGAAGTTTCTTGCTAGCCCCCAAGTGGAGTTACCTTGGGCCCTGAAAGACAAGAATCTATGTTCCTTTTTTACTTATTATGTCTAATGAAGATTATATATGGTGTCATCATCTCTGTAAATCTCCACTATTTTCCCTTAATCATAATAAGCTCAATGGTAACTTGAGGTAGAAAATCCCAAAGGCTAAACARTTATCTCCGTTCATCAAATTTGAACTTTTTGTCCTTTGACGTTACCAGCTGTTTCTTTGTTTTTGTGYTATGAGACAGGGCGAATAGAAGCATGATATTTACTTCTTCTAACTCACGTATTCATTATGTTCTATGGCCTATGTTTGCTCTATTCAACTCTTTCAAAAAAATAAAAACAACTGAATATGCTGAGTCTTTCTGCATCTTCAGTATTGATCTGAGGTCTTGGGCACTGTCCGTGAGGTGATATACACTTTCTGTCCAATTAACCAATGTAAGAGAAGAGAAAAATAGTACTTAGATGGGTTTATGCATATCCCAAGTGTACACCACACATAAAGAAAAGCCCCCCCCCMAAAAAAACATGCATAATCAACTTAACAAAAGTCTTTATCTTTGCTCTGAAAAAAAAAAAGCTGCATATATTTAGAGAAAATAATAAACACATTGGTGATGGTATCTGTATTACCTCTGCTGAAGAAAAGGTCAACAGCTCTATCACATATCTTAAGTTTTAAACTGTTTCAAAATTTTCAATAGTTACGTATCAATTTTTGGACAGCAAATACAATTTAATGACAGGTGACCTTATCCTTGTCAGAAAGAAATGTGCGTTTGAGCCGTATATCAAAATGAAATACATACTCTATAATTCTGTCACTGTTACTGGGATAGAATAGCATATCCTCATTTAATGCACAGCAAGACTGAAGTTCAAAAAAGTGAAAAGAAATAGTACAATAAAAAGTTATTATATAATAGTATTACTTATTTGAAGTAAAATTGAGAAACACTTGCAATAAAATCGCATCTTAGCATCTGCATTTAAACAGTATCCACCAACAGTTTTCAACTGTAGTTCTTCATACCAAGACTATTTTCCATTTTTCTATTTATCCTTATTTATTCTATGAAAAACAAAGCAATGTTTCTTTAGCTGGAATTCAATATCAGGTCTCCCAAGTTATCTATATATCTTGAAAGGGAGAAGACGTAATTTTATGCTTTACTTATCAAGATCCTCAGCTCTAGGCTCAGCTGATCTTATTATACACTAACTTATCTATCTGCACCTTAGTCTAACTACTCTTAAAATGTACGCTTATAATACTTTGATTTAGGCTTGTTTCCCTCTTCGAACACAATGGTCTATGAATAACCTGTTTCTAGTTTTATTTATTGAAATTAAATCTTTGAACATCCCCTCCTGTAATTTACAGTCAAATGGCTAAGTTCAATATTCTATTTAAAAAAGTAATTTGCAAGAAGTTATTTATCAGTTTTTGAATGATGTCTCCGAACTGGTTGAGTCAATAAACTTTAACAAATATTAACTAATAAAACATGTCATAGCAGTGGTCTTTAGGTGAGAACAAACATTATTTCCTATAAACCTTATGTAATCCTGATTTTCTAATGATATTAACTTTTATTATATAGTACATGACTCATCCATTCTTGGAGACAGCACAAATGTATAGTCTAGAATTTGAGTGGCTTCTAGAATTTCTCCAAACTCCAAAATGCCAAATGAATCATGTCTTCACTAGGTGATCAATTTTAATCGTGTCCTGTTTTTTTCAAAACACAAATGTCTGTTGCAGTCTCTGAAGTGAAACCTTCCTCCCAATGACACATCAAAGTTCAGACATACTAAAAAGTTAATACCTTGGTATTGGACTACATTTAGACAGTAAGAGTGGGAAGACCAGACCTTATATCTTTCCAGTGCACAGAAAGTCTGACAATACAGTATTGCAGTCTTCCGCCACAACCTTTGACTAGACCGAAGAGAAGATGGTGAGTAGCAAGCCTACATAACACTTCAGTTATTTTGGCCTGTGGAAAGATCTCAAAGGCAAATGTGGAATTTATGATGGAGGACAGGTATACATACTTTTCTTTCTCATCATTTTCTGAGAAGTATAGCTTAGATACCTGGTCTAAATACATTGAGATTTTTCTATGACTTTAATTTTTTTCTCCAGATGCCTCTTTCATTATGAAGAAAATGAACTTGTTTGGATTCAGAGGCAACCTCAAAAACTGGAAATAAATTATAGTACCCAGAAGGATTTATCTATTTATTTGACTAAGGTATAAAATACTGTAGTAAGCTCCGTGTGTAAAGTCAGAGGTAACCATGTACCTTCACATGTAACCAATGTTAAACTAGATAATTTGAGCCATATTGTTTAAGAGCATCCTGGTTTCTGGCACAGCTTTGGTCTATCACAGAAGCACAAAATGGTTGAGGTTGGAAGGGACCTCTGGAGATCATCTAGTCCAACCCCCCTGCTCAAGCAGGGTCACCTAGAGCACGTTGCACAGGATTGCATCCAGGCGCCTTTTGAATATCTCCAGAGAAGGAGACTCCACAACCTCTCTGGGCAACCTGTTCCAGTGCTCTGTCACCCTCACAGTGAAAAAGTWTTTCCTCATGTTCAGATGGAAGCATCTGTGTT
>NW_020451173.1:244664-292133 GCF_003343035.1 Apteryx rowi
GCTGACTAGCATTCACACAGATGATTTCTGAGCACACTTTGGGGGATAGGGATAGCACACACCAGAAACTGCTCTTAGGTAGCAATAGATAAATTTATCCTGTTCTGGAAGGCTAAAAAGCTTCATCATATAGGTGGAAACCATACCATTTGTGCTTAGGACCAGAAAATGGGCCTGACTCAGTTAAATTTATAGTATGAAGAAGGCCCAAAAGGTACTCTTGTTAAGAAGTAAAGTGGCTGAAAGCTTTTGAAGAGAGGAGAACTTAGCTGGAAGTAAATAGAACATCTCTGATATTTCCAAAGGGGAGGAAAAGTATTTAGCATGAAGCAATGTTTCATTCTCATGTCAAGGGTTTTTGCATCTGTTTAATGGTGGAAGGTCAGCAAGCACCTTTAAAACTGTGAGATTAAGCCTTTAACAGGTATACATACAAACACATTATTGGCTTTTACTCAATAATATCTAAATTATAATACAAAATTAACTGTTCAGAATGGGATACACACAGCATTTAAAACAGGAAATTACTGGTTGATTCTCCTCAAGAAAAAATGCTGTCTTCAAAACACTAAGATAAGTGATCTTGCAAACTTCTGAAATCCAACAGTAACTTTGGAATTTTAAACAAGATTAGTCAGGTGAAATGAAAGCTACTCGTTCAGACATTTATTATTCATTGATTGCATTTCAGAAGTCACATTCCTCTCTGAACTAACTTTCTTTTTGGCATCCAGTAAATGTCCTCTGAAAAGATAAATATTAAGGACAGAAATCTGGAAGGACACAACAGACACAGCTTGAAACATTCATTTTCCACCTGTTGAGAATGCAGTGATGGTGCATTTTTCTTGCTGTGTTATGAACTACACAAGTTAATAAAGGTAATTGAAAGCTGAATGAGAGAATCAAAAGATGAATGATAACGCATACGTATAACGTATTGGACATTACGTATAACACTGATCCCAGTCAGCCTCAAAATAGATGACAAAATATGAAGATATGAGATTTATAAGTCCAATATTGTCTTATGAACAAAGATATATTGATATTTAAATAGGTAGAATTACTTGTTTTAGCTGTCCATTACCCAAATCCTTCTCTCTTGCTTTTACAACATATCTATCAAACTTTTTAAAGTAGAGATAACATCATACTCCTTCCAATATGTGTTTCAGTTGGGTGAATTATATTTTTGTCCTGTTGTCTAGATTAAGTTCACCAGCCAGCTGTGGGTAATATATAGTATTACTGTACAAGAGGAAAAGAAGTTCAAATATATAAAGGGAAGGGGAAAGGGAAAGGGAAGGGGAAGGCACATTTTGGAGATTTAATAAGAGGAAAAGAGAGGGAAGAAAAAAGAACAAAAAGAATAGCAGTCAAAAAAAATCCTGAGTAAAAAAAAAAAGGCAAATATCTCACAATACGGGATGAAACATGAAGCTGAGATAAATTACATAAATTATCAACAACACAGTCTAATGAGTTGCTATACTTAGACATATATATGAAAGTAAACACATGGGTGAGCAAGCCCAGAAATTGTGTCTTGTGTCTCAGGAAGAAAAATAATATATTTCTCGTGTGTAATAGGTTACTGGCATAGTTAGGTAACTCGGTGATAGTAGTGGTTGATGCTTCTTAAACAATTCAGATAAGCTAAAGTATTCTATACTTAACTGTAATAATAAATGTAAATAATAGAAAAAATACAGAACAAGAAGACATGTACATTGTAATTATTTTGTAATGAGAGTGGGGAAGGACTGGGAGCATACAAAGATCTTTTGAAAAACCATTAAAATAAATAGAAGGACTCTTAAAGCTCTGTTATTGAGTAAAGCTCCAAGCAGCTTCATACTCCAATATTTTGACCAACAGATAAATGACTAGCTTCTTCTTGTTCCTGTTCTATTCATTCCTACATTAATCTTGTTTTATTCCTCTTGAAAAAAACAGTGGACTTGTCATCTTTTCAGTGCTCTGGCATGCTGTAGAAACATATTCCATCTCAGATCTACGAACAACAAGTCAGTGGCAGATAAACAAGTCTGAAGATCTGCCCTAAGAGTGAGGCTACATAATGATGGCAAAACTTTAACTGCTCTAAGCTAATAAAAGAGAAGGTCCTGTTTCCTTTTTCTCCTTCCTTCTGTCCATATTTCTGATCTGGGAATTCCACTGCAACCCTACGTGCTGCCGCTGGTGCCTTCTCCGAGCCCATGCAGCTCACTATTGCTCAGTTTCACTATCTAGTAAGTGTTCTGTAAGCTTAGCAAGTTGAATCACCTGATGTCAGGCTCTGAAAAGTGACAGAACTGATGTAAGGTACATGACAAGGGCATGCAGTAGGAAGCAAGGAGGGAGCAAGACGGCAGGGAGCCACTGGACTGGCTCAAACTTTACCATAAGTGACTCAGTTAAGGTCATGCAACAAGTTTGTTACAGAGCAAGAAAAAAATAAAACAGAAGAGCTTTGTTCTGAATTTCCCTCTTTAACAACATGACTTCTGTTCCTCCTAGTAATAAAATCTTAAGCATGCCAGACTTTATATGTGCTGTGTTTTAATGTGCAGCTGTGTGCCATATAGAATTTTAATAAGACATCATACCTTTTATGTCTTAGTAGGTATAATATGAGCCCATACAGCCTACATATCTATTTCAGCTTCATAATGAGTAGTAGAGAAGGAAAGGCAAACTCTTTTTCTTTAAAAATAGGATGATGACTTCATTTAAATGTCATGTATTGCATGAGCAATATCTCATAATCGATCATTTATAACACACTATTTTGTTTCTAATTCACAATTAGGGCATTTCAGAGAAGCAAAAGTCATGTTAGAAAAATGGAGACAGAAGTGATATCTGTAAAACCTACCAGATCAGTAAGGTAATGGTTATTTAAATGGGAAAAATCAAACTAGACACAGGTGGACTCAATTTTATGCCAGTTCTCCAATTCTGAGCTCCTATGTGTTGATTAAAAAAATGATCAATCCTAACTGTGTCATATCTCTTAACTTCTTTATAGTAAATCCTTGTTTAAGGTGACTGCTTTTGTTGCTACTATTTTCTTTTATGTGAACTGAATGCTTGGGGATTTTTTAAAGTCTTTATTTAATATTTAATATTGTAAAATATTCAATCATTTTGACAAGATTTTTTTCTTCACTCAGAAATGGACTAGGAAGAACTAACATTAGATGTTGATAGCACCATCCCTAATTATTACAGCAGAGACTGCACTCCATGTCCAAAGATCCCTGAGGGCTGGGAGAGTAAGTGTGGGTCTGAGTTATTTCTGACTCTTGTCTAGAGCACTTAGACTATGCTAGTGCTGCTGTTGAAGCTCATTTCATAATTTCATTTCTTTCATCTAAACACAAATCTACTAAGAGGGCAGGGCTTAGTGACACGAAACTTTACTCTCGCTAAGGTCAGTTTCTGATGCTGAAAATGGTAGATAATGGAGAGGGAGGCTTCAAAGGGAACATCAAGACATTTTGAGAGCAACAGGGGCAAATTTAAGGCAGTTAATTGACACTGCCATAAAAATGGGAAACACCTGAGCAAATACATCACAGATCAAAAGAGAGAGAAATGACCTACAGAAAACCAGAAGGAAAGGGAAAAAGGAAAATAAAATGCATTCCAAAACCTAAGAAACTGTGCATGTAGCTTTGTTACATTAGTTATAGAGGTGCAATCAAGCTGCAAAAATCAGATTTTGTGCACCCCAGAGTTCAGGGTATTAAATCTGGTGTTTTGATTCACACACTTTATACTTCATAGTATAATCTTACTGAAGAAAAATAATTGACTATGCCCTCTGATAACTAAAACATTACCACTGAAGAAGTTTTGTCCTTAATATTCTAAAGATAAAAACATATTTCCTCACTCAGTAGGGAATACATATGAAGTTTGATTATTTTTTCCATTACTTATCCTAATAAAATATCTAAAGTTGATTCTAGCTACATTTAAGGTGTGTCTATGAATGACAAAGTCAAATTTTGTAAGAAGTACAGTTCTGTTGCTGGTTGGCAAAAAAGGGATGAAAATTCTCTACCTCTTCCCCAGTAAAAGTGAAATCATGAGTTTTTAAATTCTATTTTATTGTAAAGCCTTAGGAAATGATATTCTTAAAAAACTTAAGAGCATGAAAGGAAGAACTCAGAGGAAAAGATAGTCAGCATAAGGAAAGCTAGATACTGAAAGGAATCTTGATATGATACATTAAAACACTTTGTGGGTGTCTGTGCATGTATATCTTTAATTGCATATATATACTCAATTGCTTTCAGTCATATTCTATTCTCCTCCCTTTATCTTCATTTTATCTACTAAATTGCCAGATCTTCTGAACACTGAGCTTGTTTTCAGAGTCACTGCAGAGCACCTACCACCTTTACAGTGTTATATAAAATATTAATAAGAGAAGCATCGTTTGTGGAAGATGATTACTCTCAGAATAACATGTCACCCAGCAGTCACTTCCCAACTAATGATTACTGAGCTACCTTCATAATCAGAGGTACCTCCAAATCTCTGTGGTTAAATATGTAACATGTCAATTTTTCTTGTAGTTAACACAGTGACTATTAAACGGTGCACTTAGCTGAGCTTTTTTTTTCACTTTCTGGCTAATTGCAATGCTAATCATGTTGCTTTTTATTCTGTAACATTCTTAAAGTTATGATAACTGTCAAGTTAAAGTTTGTGAGTGATTTAAAAAGTGTATTACTTGTAAAGGGTGTACTGCTCTTTATCTAGCATTGTTTTTCTTTGCAGAGGTAAGCCTAACTGAAAATATTTGCTACTTGCAAGTCCTAAAAACCTACTCACAGTTGCTTCCCAGTATCTGGGAATTCAGGACAGTCTGTCGAACACAGCAAACTATATAGATGAAAGCAGCTAAGAGATCAAGCTGAATAGCTGTCACATGCAGGAGCTAAGGGACCTTCTGGCTGACTATCCTGCATGTGATGAGCTCTCCAAGGCTTGAGAGAGAGACAGTCTGACATTGCACCCACAAACTCTTATTATTTCCTGCCAAGGTCAGACATTGAGTCACAGGATTTGGTTACATTATGGGTTACATTATGGATAATTTTCTGACTCTCCAGAAGTGTGGGATTCCCATCATTCAAAACATTTATTAACAATGAGGTGAGGGGTTGGTTTTTTCTGTTTTATACACACACTCACACACACACACACACACGCACATACTTTCTAGCCATTACTTGGCTAGAATATATATTCAAGGGTATATTCTGCGTTAGAGAGAGGTTGGTTGGATGAATAAACCTATCTATTATGGCCAGATGTCTTTGAATCTGTGAGAAAAAATGCAATGAAAGCCTGTCTTTCTGTCCTTTGGCCATATAATGCAAATAGGTACAGAATGTGATCCCTTTATTGAAATCCTGGTCTCTAGGAATTCAGTAGAGCTTTTTCCACCAGCTTCAGTAAATGCTGGGGTTGTGTGCAGAAGCTTGCAATTTTAGTGAAAAGCAAAAGTGTTTAGGCATCCCTCTTCCACTCTAAAAGAGATTAAAAAAAAAAAAAAAGATCAGGGTCTATTTATAATATTACATTAAAGTAAAGGAATAGGGGAACAAGTATCAACACTGAAAACATTGACACTAGCACTCCAGGTCTTTTAGTTATCTGCTACTGGTCCATCAGGAGGTGCAACTTTGAGCATGTTCCTTTACTTGTTCATGCCACAGACAATGTCAAGTTATATAAGTCATTATCAGCCATGCTTTCTGCTATCAGACTATCACAATCATGGAGAAAGGGATTAAAATTCACTCTGGCATGGGCTGTCATTACCCCACAGAAATGGAGTGGTACACATACACAAATATAGAACTAAAAGGTATACACTAAGGAAATAAATATCTAACTAAAATATGCCAAATAGGAGTTACAAATATGATCACTGTGAAATAAAATATAAACTAGCAAAAAAAAAAAATCCACCTAATTTTGAAAAGCTTCTTTATGATAAATAAAAGTCCAGAGGTGACATCAAAGGAAAAAAGAAATGTCTGTTCATTTAGCTGAAGACACTGACAGTGCACTTAGTCTGACTAACCATACGCATCTACTGGCATTTAACATGTCCCTTTGGAGCAATCACATGGAGCTGTTAGATAGGACACAGGAACTACAGGAGACCTACGCCATTCTGGAGCAATGGCTAGCAGCCAGGCAGGATAAGGACTGCAGAGTTGAATGTAATTCAGTTAAATAAATTATTAGAAATATCTCTATATGTGTGTGTGTGTGAATTTATATCATTTCATATTTAATGTATAAATTAAACAGAAAAATGAAATATCCATATTCTTTGAACTCAGTTAAACAAAATTAGGTTTTCAGACTACACAGATGAAAAAATTCTGTTCACAGAACAGTAACAGAAATAACCCTAAAGTATTTTCATAAGATCAAATTCAAATTTTTTTCCCCACTGTATTTCTGGCTCCTACTTCACACATTCTCAGCACTTGCCATTTACTATACAAATAATTTATTTTTCTCTAGGACTGCAATAGGAATATTTAATCYTTAGCATATGAACATCCATGCACTTATAGAAAACTACAGACTAACTATGAAACAGATAAAAAACATAATGCATGAGTACTACATGACATTCTCTAGGAATGCCATAACCATACAAAACTCCTGCTGTTACTGACTGGCTTCATCACATCTATGCCCACTAACATTATCTACATGCCAAAAATAAGGTGAGGATTTCTTTTTTTTTCACCAAAAACTGTCCATATCTCAGATTCTAGATCAATTTCTCCAACGTCTCAAACATCTCCAATAGAATTTCTGTGTTCATCTAACTTTGTAAAAGCAAACTGAGAACCTAGCCTTGGCTGTGTCTGGCTCCAGCATATACCTTTTCTTTCAAGAACAAGCATGCCTAAGGCATATAACAGTTGACTGAGATTTCTGTAAGCTGTAACTCAGAGGCTGTCTCACTCTTTGCTACTCAACACCTGCCTAACGTGGCAGTTTGTGCTTAGAGTACCAGGGGAAGGACATCCTCTGAATTCACTGGGTTCTGAGAAGGAGACAAAACTCTGCTTTGCTATGTTATCTGCTAACCCATTTAGCACTAGATTTAATCTAGAACATAGAAACTCGGAGGAGCTCTCTGCATCAATAAATTCAGTCTTTTGCCATCACAGATGCTATGTTACATAATTTCTTCCGTAAATATATTTTGCTCTGTACTATACTTAGATTGTTTTTTTTTGGGGGGGGGGGAGGAGGTTGTTTTTGTTTTTGTTTTGTTTTGTATGCTGGTTCTATTGGGAGGCTATTGAAGGTGGATAGAAAAGAGAGAAAAAGGARACTTCCTAGGTATACTGTCTGGAATTGAATCCAGGAAATGACTGAAAATTGCTCAACAGGAAAAAAAAATGTAAAAGAAAGGACTCAGAAGGGGCCACACAGGTTCTGAAATTCTTGCTGCTACTCCACAAACCTTACATTTTTGGACCAACACATTTCCTTAACTGATATAATCCAGGGAGTTAGCATAATCCACCCTTTTTGGACAACTCAGAGTCCTCAGAAAACTTCTTCAGTACCTGTTTTCCCTACTTCCCTCCATGCCTTAGTGTTAGGCTCTTCACATCAACCCTCATTCCAGAAAGCTATTTCCCCGGGAATACAGGTGGATCCCACTCTTTGAAAAGAATCTGTTTTTCATTCATGCAAACCAATAATCAAATATCCCTGGACTGTTCTCATAGCTCCAAACTTTGAGCTGGCTGTTAACCTTCAAAATCTTGTTATTTCTGTGCCCTGGGAAGTCTCCTGAGTTTCTACTTCTACAGCCGGGTATACTCACACTTTTCCTGTTACACTACCAGTTGTTCCACTGACAAAGCTGTTCAGTAGTATTTTCCCCACCGTTATATCCATTTCGGCCTTAGGTGTACCTTAGCAAGATCCATCACCTTGCTCTTGGCAGACAGCACACAGTTCAATTTTCTGAATCAGCTCTAGGGTCAGACTGTTAATTTTTCCTAACAGAAAGACTTCAGTAATGCAAATTTGATTCTTCCTGATATGGATGTAAATTTCTGGTCTTCCCTCTTCTGTTTTTTTATAAAATGGTCATGTCTTCAGTTCTTCCGTATTTCAACTTTGTTCTTCCTAGCTCTTAGTGTCTTGCTGCCATTATTACACGTTTTGGGGGGGGAGGGGGAGCTTTTTCTTTTTGTTTATACATCACTGGTTTTCTGTTCCTGACCTTTTTGTTGTTCTTTATTTTATTTTTTGTTCATTTGTTTATCAGGAACTTTAGGAAATTAATGCTTTTAGTATCTCTCACGTAAGCCACTTGTTCCTGGTTAATGCACTTTGCAGAGGTTCACGTTACACAACACAAATCAGTCCAAAGTCAGAAAATCAATTCCTTTGTAATTCCTTGGCCCATATCAAGCAGTAGTCAAACAGGAGGAGAGTTTTTTAATCCTGACCCTCCTTTAGCTAACTCTTATCCCCCAAAGTTCTCTCCCAACACTGTTTTCTTAGCCCCAAGTTCCCAGGACTTGCTCTGGCACTGTCAGACTCTCCTTGACATTCCTTCATAACCTCAAAAGTTGATTTACTACTGAAATATGCTCCATTCACATGAAGGCTACATCTTTAGTTTTGGAAAAGAGCTATTACGTTAGGAGTGGAGATTGTTAGGGTGGCTCCTATTTGATTAAAATTCCATCCTGTTATGTACTTATCCAAACTTCCTTAGGATTTTCTACTTCATTTTTTACTTTCTTTTAGTATTCTCTATCTCTCTGTTCTTCACCTCAAGCATTTATAAATTTGCTCTTTCCAAAAGGGGTTTTGAGGCATGGCCAAACTGAAACAAGACTAGAAATTTGTCGGAGGTTACCTCTAAAATGCTAAATGCATTCTGCTATCCACTGAGATGGACCAGACAACCCAGACAAATGAATTGCATTCATTTTCCCATATTGGCAAATCTAAAAATCAGCCTCTTGTAGTAGAAGAAGAGTCATAAGAAGCTCTTTGGGTCTGTATGTCTCTGACTTGCATTCTGCAAACAGCTAGGAATCAGATTGGCAGCTGTGAACCTATTAAAGATAATAGGTAAACATATCAGTTCTTATTCAAAGGTTTTAGCATGGACCAGACTATCATCAAGAGATGAAAACAAGCAGAGAAGCATGCTGTGCCACAGACCTCTGCATTAGACTCCCAAAGGTGTCTGATCAGTGCATAAGCCAAAAGACATCACTTTGATTTGCCATAGGCCTTTTCTTGCTGTGAAAGGAGGTTTTCTTCCCCTTTTTATTTCCATTTGCCAATTCCATGATCTGTGTTGAAAGGGTTACAGACCCAAAGCTACGGCAACTCATGGCAAGTCAGCTCACTGAGTTTGCTTCAAGTCAGCACAGAATCTGGTGCTATTCCCTGCCGCCACCGTCCCCACCAAGGAATTAAGGGAAGGCCAGGGTCAACATTATAGTCTTTCATCAATCTTTTTAAATGTCTCTTTTCTATAAGCAAACAGCCAAATATTTACTTAATAGGCCAGTTTTCCTCARTACAGCATCTCTCTGAATGACCAATCATCTGGCCTGTGGCCTTGACAGATCATGATTCTCAATTCCAGCTTCCTGATTTCTAAGAAAAATTTCTGAGATCTTCTTACAGCCCCACAGAAGATCATATATTTTAGATCCAGATGCACTATTTGAAGGAAACATATTCTTCAGCTGCTCATCGTCAGTGGACTTTGACAGCCCCAGAGCCAAAGAGCAGATGGAGCCACTTAAACATTCTTGTTCTTGAAAGAAAAGTAATCATCTTCAGAAAACTACCTTAAATAAGAGCAGTCTCCCCACAAAAAGTATTGCTAATGGTTCTTGTAGGGACAGGGTAAAGAGCACATACTGCTGCAGCATTTTTAAAATGTAAATACATAATAGCATTTAACCCAAAGAGTGATGAAAGATATAATGCAGAAGACTTAAAATTAGCAGTATGTGTTCCTGTTCACAAGCATGCACAGGTCTCACAACATCTCTTTTCTTTGGCTGCCTGTGACATTCTTGCAAATATAAAGAGCATTGAAATATACCAAAATCCTATTTTTACAAATTGTTTTAATAGAATACAATTATATTCATCCGTAGCTCTCTTCCTCAAAAGGACTGAACTGTTAAAATTAAGATGCTTGGGAGAAAATGTCTGTAACATTTGCAATTTTGAACGGTAAAGAAAATCAATTTCTTTTTTTTGCTGGGTTTTTTTTTGCATTGCAGTTAGGTAAAATTTGTTCCATGCACCTAAGAAACAGCAAAAAGCTATTGCAGGTACTTGTGCATTTTTTTTCCTTTTTTTTTAACTGTCATTTTATTTGAACAGCCACACCTTAAAGAATAAGTAGCTAGAGAACAGTTTGGCACAAATAAGCTTCAAATCATGGACAACTCTCTACTATGCAACAAAGAGGCACATTTCAAAAGAAAATTATAATTATTCTCCTTTTACAAGCTAGACAGTTGTACTTCTGAAACACCAGGGCTTTTAAGTGGGAACTAAATTAATCTTTATTAATCCTTGTTATCATGATTGCATAATGTCTGGATTTAAATGTCTGATGTGCAGCTCTCTGTTTCCTGCTTCTCTGGCAATCAGAAATGTGAAAATAAACCTTACACTTTAAAAGAAACACTTGGTTTGAAAAAAATAGATATAATCATCTGTACTATTTAAAAAAAAAGAGTTTTACTTCACACAAGAATAAATATACAGCATGTCAGAGTTTCAGAGTTGCTATTTTATGTTAAAATATGCACTGCTACATGTCAGGGCTGTGAAAAATGGGAGGTAAAACAAGAAGGCAGTTGGCCAAATAGGTATAGCAAGATTTCTTTTTCCATTAAGATTTTTATTTTTTGAGAATATTGCTCCTACAGCTTAATTACAGCATTTAAAACACCCTCTAAAATGGTCTCTGTGTGCCCTACTGAAACTTCAAACTGCCCTAATTAATGATTAGATCAGAGTCAAAAAACAAAAATAGGTTTGACTTTAGGTCTTCTTGTGCTTTTTTACAAGTTTCTACCCTACAGAAATGAGACATAATTCAAATAACTAATTTCAAACAACAGACACAGTKTATAACGCCATTTAAAATACCTTTTTCAGACACATCATTAGTTTAGAGTTACATTTCCATTAACTTTACAATTACAAATCTAATTGTTGAGAAGAAGGGTTCTAACTTTATTGCAAACATGTTCTGCATAACCAAGTTTAAAAAGAGTACTCAGCTGGAATAGATTTCTTACTCAGGTGTATTAATTCTCAGAAATGAATGCATAGATTAAGCTTAAAAAAACAGAGGTGAAAGAACAATTCCCAAGCTCTGTTTGGGATTTTAAAATAGTATTACAATTTAATTAAAATTACTRTTTTAGTTTAAATTCCATTTGGTATTATAAAGTTAATACCCCGAGTAACAAAAGTCTATTTCTCTTTCTCTCAGATTTTTTTTTCAATTAGTTTTGTTGTGGTAAGTCACTTGAAACAATAGTTTCATACTATGTGAATGAAATGTGTAGTATCTATAGCTGAGGCCAGATTTCCAGAGAAAACTTGACTCCTATTTAAAAGTAAGTTAGTACAAGATTTTCACGAATACTTCAGGTGGAATGTACGTTGAAAAATGTATATTTACTTTTTAAAGTAATATAAGTGATTACTGATCATGAATGAAACACTGGAGACATAAAAGGCCATAAGAGACATTTTCACCAGTTTTTTAAAGTTTCACTGATAAGCAGCTGCCTTTTGTAGGTTCATACAGTGAATTGGATGAGACTAACTACATCTACACTGTCTAACATGCTGTTCTTGAGAACAATTTCCATATTAATGACCCAGCTTAGTCTACATGCAAGTCCAGTCCATTTCTAGAGACTGCATGTTGCATCTCCACCCATGTCAAGCAGGAGCAGCCCTGGGAATAGTACACCATTGTCTTTACTGCAAGTCACAGGAGGTCCCACCAGCACTTACAAAACTACTCCTAGTCTATGAGAGCTGCTCAGCATGTAGTCGCATATCATTCTGCAACGTGCTGTGCACTCCATAGCCTTTGCAGGGACACAGCCTTTGAAAGCATAACTTATCCTTATGTTGTGTGTTTTTTAAGCATACATCAGGAGGAAGACTCCTCACAGAGACAAGGATCTTCCAGTTGAGGAGCCAGGAAATATGTTTCATTCTTGCTGAAACAAATGTCCATTATTTATTGTCCTTCACAAAAGAAAAAAAAAACCCTCATGTTTATTTATTTATTGTTGAAACCTTATACATAGTTAGGAATGTTACCACATTTTCTCTCAAGCCATATAATCAGTACATTAAACTCTTGATTCTAAACTCAAGCACTGCACTCAAATACCTTTCCCCTGCCCACCTTGGGTATCCTGGTGCAGCTTGTCCATTCTTCCTGTGGTGCTTAGGAAAATCTCTTCTGTGTTTCACTGCTGTATATGAACTTCTAACTTTTGGGTTCACGCTTCAGCATAACCTAGTAAAGGAAGTGAATCCCTGTTAAATGATAGTTTTAAGAAGCTAGCACTTATTATCTGTTTGTTATAACCTCCAGGCCGAGAAGTGATGTTCTCTGAATGGTTCTAGTGAGTTTCAAAGTCAAACAGCTCAGTTCAAACTTTTCTCAATGCCCTATTTCGTCTGAGAAGAGGTTATCAGTAACTGAGACATACTAACTTCTTAAACTGTTTCTCAGTTGTAAATAGTGGGTTAAATATTCCTAATCCATTTAACTGGAAAGTCAAATAAATTAGATTAAACTACATCTACATATATTTTATACCAGTCCGGTCTGACTTTGTTTTAAGACCAGAACTGCTCGGTGATAACATAGGATCTCGGTTAAGAGGCCAAAATTAGCAGATGACCACTGAACTTTATGCACACAAACATGAAGTAGCATGTTCAGTTTTAGGAGTAGGGTTTTGATTCATGTTTTGACTGCTCCAGTTTCCATCGGTTGTGTTTTGGCTTTAGTATTGGAAGGCCTGATATTTTTGTGCAAAATATGTTAGACTGTTAATGCAGGCTCTCAAAGGAATTAAAAAGATGATTTAATCATAGCTTTAGTTTTCTTTCCTTTAAAAAAAAAAAAACATTTTTGTCAGATATTCCTCAGATCACATGTTCTATATCACTGATTGTTTGTATTACTTTCTTCTAGACTTTCTCTATCATTCTTTAAAAGCAATACCCAAAAGTCAACATATTATAGAAGCTAAAATTTTATTAGTAGACTGGAAAAATTACTCATACTTTTTGCATACCTCTTGCAAACATAGAATGTATGAACAATTGTGTATAAATCTCAAAAGATTTTTTTTCCCCCAAGAATCTGACATTTTTGGCTCATTTTCATTTTGTGATGTCATTGACAGGATTTTACTGTAGAAAACCAGAATGCTTGTTTGATGGGCAGTGGATGATCCCAGGTGTCATCAGGAAAAGAAAACAAAGCAAAAGTAAACAAAGGAAAATTCAATTAAAATGTCATCACATTTCTTTCATAGGTCTTTCCCGTCGTGACTCCAACGAAAGATAGCATATTCCCCACAGTCTAACGTGAATGCAAAAATATCTCAAAATTCTTTTGCAATTGTTTTTGTCAGTCTTTTTACTCTTGCATCTATTTTATAAATTGAAGCTAGCTTTATTGGTGTCTCTGCTAGACACGCATAGAGCAGACATAGATGCACATAGAGCATACTAGACAAATACAAGAGCAGACTCAGTTAAAATGTTTGCTTATGTATATACTCCAGAATATTCACAGGTATGGGAGATGAGATTCATTATAAGATATACATAGCTACTTTTCTAATATTTAAAACAATTAAACCTTAATTATTTCATTATATCTCATTATTACAAACTTTCACAAGGAACTAATATTCTGAAATACTCAACTGTTTGAGCCTGAGAAAAATAAAAGAATCAGTATCAGTAAATATCTTCAGAGCTTGAGGCCAAAATTGGAACAAAATTTGGGGAGTGGACCTTTAAATGTTACTGGGTTTAGTGACTTCAAAATAAAAACAAAAGCTCTACAGGGTCACTTTATTCCTGGCTATACTGGACTCTCTTCCTGCAGCTACAATATCATGTTGCATATTTGGAAACCTGACATGTCACAGTGAAGACAAGAAGATTAAAGTGCTTTGCTTTTCCACTGTTTTCCTGACAATTAATCCTATATTGCCTCAAAACCTGGAATATGCAGCTTGCTTAATATTGCTCTTTGAACTTTGTAATGCTTGATATATTGCAATTAAACTTTGAACTCTAAATATTACCAGGTCATCTTATTGTTGGCAGTAGGAGACCTGTGAGTCCTCTTTAAAATGAAATCCTATGGTTAAGTCACGGATGCAAGAGCAGCAAAAAATATATGAGCCAAATGACCAGCCATGTCCTCCCTTGCTGGAGGAAATAAAAGTCTGAAAAAGAACAATAACTTTGAACTGGGAGTGCATTTCTGATGCAAATATTGAATTGTGTAACTATCCTTAGTATACAGGTCCACTACTATAGTAGAACCTTTTCAAAATAAAATAAATAAACAAAATGTTTCAGAAACCAGAGCTCTCAGAAGCTTTGAATATTAAAATGCCAGATTATTGACACCAAAATTTTCCCCTAATATCCTAGATCTCCAGTTAAACTAAGACAGCAAAACCCTGYCCCTGGAGTAGCAGTCATTTCTTCAGTGGTTAGAACCCTCAAATGACATATGGCAGAAACAAATTCAAGTTTTTCTTCAGAATCAGGTAGACCAAGGAAAACCGTGTCTTTCACATTGCAGTCCTCTGATCATTGAAACTTGGTGGACTTGGCAGGATACACAGTTCTTTTCTCAATACTTTTAAATTTGATTTTTTTCTCAGCATTTTAATAACAGAAAATTTCAATAATAATAATAATAACAACATAAAATTTCAAGCAGAAGTTTTTTTATGAAATAGAATTACCACTTCTAACTTCTCCCAGCCTTAGCAGGAAGCTATCTATTTCTTTCAGACTCACATTGTTTCTATTCAGATTCATGGCACAAGCTTGGAGTGTTTAAGTATTTTCTTCTGTACTGTGGAGTGATCTATGCATTATACAGTGATGATGAAATATGGAAAAAGGGTTCTGACTTATCTTTTGCTTTAATTATAAGTACTCAGAAGCTTGAATACTAATCCAAAATATCCAGGTCTGGAGGAAGGAGCTGGCAGTCTCACCATTATAGACTCTTCTGGAATGCCATATCTTCAGATGGGCCTATTTAAAGCTGAGGACAGTCCAATAATCCAGAGGCAACACAAGATTTAAAAGACTAGAAAGAAAAGGCTGAAAGGACCGAAAGGAAACCAGAAAGTGAATAGAGGCAAAGAGCTGAATATAAAATATGTAGGTAGAGATAGACAGAGACATTACAGAGATAGAGAACCAACACTTCCAAAATGTTTCTTTTAAATATGAAACATAAATGTTCAAGAAGGTGCTTAAAAAATCTATCACTGCATGTGTAGTTAGAACTAAACACCATCAAATTCATGAGCTTCCATGTTCCTTCCTTAGATTCCTTCTAACAGCCTCATGTCACCTATTGTTCACCTTCTCTATAGACTTCTAAAAACAAGACAGAGAAAAAAATGTCAATTTTTTTTTTCAAGTGTATTTGTTTCCTAGCATTCAAATAAGAAGAGAGAGTAACTTATTGACAGAAACTCTTTAAACCTTTATCACCTGCAGATTTCCACAGGTGTTTAAAACTTTACTTACTCTGTAAAACACACCACTAAGGGGCAGAGAGAGCTTAAAAAAAGAATAAAAAATAGTGCTTCCTCAACTTTGCCATAAACTTATTTTTTCCACTCACAGAAGACGATCCATTTGTTTTCACTGAGACTATACAAATATAATTCGCTATATACAGGAAAATGGGCAGGCAGTACAACTTATTCTAGTGACTTATGAAATCCTAAGATTGTGCCCCTCCACTCCAAAACATGACTGTACACAGAACGTATAGAAAGTGCACACAGTCTGCACTTTTCCATCATATTTCTTTTGCTTCATAAACCCATTCCCACTTATTCCTGGTTGGTTCCTCCGTGAAAAACCATAACTGTGAACAATTTGCAGTCTTCAGTATATCCTTGCTTAAGAAAATTCGCAGCAGAGTCTGCAACAAAATCATCCAATTTCCTATACTGTTCCACTTTAACCACAGCAATTTTTCCTACATTTTATACATAGTAGTTAGGAAACATTAAGGAAATCACTGTTCCGCTTGTTTAGAAAGCTTACAAACTTTACATGCTGGCTTTCCAAGACAAAACTTTACCTCCAAAAATATACAACATTTGGTATACCTGTAGTGAGAGATTTAATTATATAAAGATATTTTTTTAAATCTCTCCCCAGTGTATTTAATGATTTTTCCCATTTACTATTAAAATTTTTTTAAAACTTTTTTTTAAATTTTTTTTAATTATTTTAAAATGTCTCCCATGGATAATATATTTCAATAATAATCAAATGCACTTCTTAAAAAGAAAATATTCCTTTATAGCACCAAAAAGCCACAGTTTTATTTTCTTTGGGGGATTTTTCTGTGTTTTGGTTCCAATTTATTTAACTTTACCTGCATATCCAATATTCTTAGACTTGGCACTCAAAAGTTAGTCAGCTAAGGCTGGCTAACACGTCATTTCTTGTTCTAAAATGATTTGAAATTGAAAGCTTCTTTCGTCTTTCTTTCTCTCTACTCTGACTCACCTTCCACCTTTACAAGAGATATGTTATTATCTTGTTCAGCTGACTTTACAGCCTCAGCTCTGACAGGAAGATAAAGTCGCCAGTTCCATAGTACATGTCATTTCTCATGAAATTTTCCCCRAAAGGAACATAAATATGAATTATTAATAATTTTTTTTAATCTCCTGCCATAGTGAAAGAAGTTTTGAGGAATTAAAAGCACTCTTGTCCAGGGTTGAGGAAAGGCCTCAGTTTCTCAAATGAATTTAATCAATGAAGAATTATACTGTGCAATGACAAACAATTGTACACCTACTGTCCCCAGGCTGATAACAACGGCTAGGATAAGGTAGCTCGGAATATTGACTCTAATGCACAACGCAGACAACCTATATGCTAAAGGTAGGGTAGACATCAGCATGACAAATAYGCTCACTAGTCCACTGGTGCTCAAGTAATTCAAACTACTGACAAATTTTGCAAAAGTGAATTTCATCTTAAATAAATTATTTCCCCTACCTCACAACAAGTTTTATACCAGTTGATCTCTCAATGAGTTATTGGTATCACATGATTTCTCTGTGACTTTCTGAGACAATTATGAATCCAATTTAATGTCTGGGACAGAATAGTCTTCTGTGACTAGTGTTATAGAAGAAAGCTTTCAAAGAAATAAGATATCTGCTCTGTTTGAGGGAGGGCTTCACTAGTAAATTTGAGTAGAAACATATTTTGAATATCCACAAACCCATTTTATATTGAGGTAGACATTGTCTAGCTAAGGAAGATCATCCTAGATCAAGGATAAAATCCAGTGCACAGACCACACACACAGACTCTCACATCGGTTGTTTTTTTTTTTCTTCTTCTTCTTCTTCATGGAAGTAAAGAAAAGCCTTTGCTGTTAGCAGTAAGTGCTGGATTTTATTTTCAGCTGTCTGTGACCACAGAAGCTTGACATAAATTAGAACTGACCTCCATGTGTTCCAGAGGGATAGCTATGAACAGGAAAGTGCAAAGACATACTTTAAAACCATTTACACTAAAACCACTATGACTTGCATTCTGTATAATTTGGACAGAGCTGGGGTTTTAGTTCCTTGCTCTTATTTTCAGGGACGCATGAAGTCACTTGAGAGGAGGAAAGGCTAGGAAGGAAGGGGAACTCAATATATATGAATTCCCCTTTTGTATAAATTGCTCTATAAAACAGATAAATAAAGAGAATATTAGTGAAATGTGTCATTTGAGTTCATGTTTGACCGACAGCAGTTATCACAACTATAACTGAACCCATCTTACTTGATCCTGAGTAGAAAAACTAAACCAAGGGGAAAAACAAAACAAAACAAAACAAAAAATCCCTTGGTTGTTCGACAAGACAAATGGGAGATCTAGTTGTATCATTGAGTACTGACAGTCAGAAATGCTGAATCATAAGAACAAGGCGGTTTGTCCAAATACCCAGTAAAATATAATGAAAGCCTGAATTTTGTGGTTCCCCAATTCAGGGATTTCCCTTTGAGAGGTCTGTCTCAAAGGACCTCAGTCCTTCCCATCACCAGCTGGGTGTAGCCCACCTGGATGTCCAGCTCCACCCAGCTGTGGCCTGCAGGTCATCACACAACCAATCTGTGAAGCCAGAGCTCTGAACACCTTCACAGCTCATTTTAATCAGGACTCACAGCATATGTGGGTTCCCTGCTGTCGGACCATCAGCTGAAACAGTGGTGTCCCTGCAGCAGTCCTCGTTGTAAGCCTGTCCTGAAGGCAAAAATCCTGAAAATGCAGATATGTGCTCCAAGAGATGTGTTCCAATAAATTAATGCTTTTTTAGTTTAGTTTTGTTTTGTTTTGTTTTGTTTCCTACAGATAATCACCATTACACTGTTACACTGTCTGGGAATATTGTGGTTTACAGAAAAAAAAAAAAAAAGCTTGGCTAGCTTTGCATAGAAATTATGTATTAAAACCATAGATAATAAAGAAGATGACAATATAGCATACTCTTTTTTGGAAGAAATGTAATAAATAATATACAGTTGTCAGATTAAAAATGCATTTAACAATTATATTGTCAGATTCACACCCTTAACCTTTGATTTTTTTCTAAATAGTCGGAAATTTTTGCTAGCACTGAATAGTGTCTGATTGTTCAGAGTGCTTTTCATGTTCTAACCTCTTGTCCTTCCTTCCCCTCCTGTATATATTCCACACATACATCACCTGCATAACATCTTCTGCATTGATTTTCAGCTAATTACCTGTTCAAAATTACTTTAGATAGGAATTAGATAGGATTAATCCTTTCTAATAAGACACTTTTTATAGAGGATCTTTATGAAATGTAATGTTGAAATTTTTGTATTTCGTTTATCTTCAGATGGAGATTGGCCTTTTCTGTTTATGGCATGATATAAATTACATTATCATATATAAGCAATAGTATTAGAAGGACATTTATTATTATTATTATTATTATTATTTATGATCAGAACTCTAGACAGGTAAGTATTTACATTACAAGCGCCTCAAAAAGAATTATAGGGTTTTAATTACCACAGCTGTTCAGCTAGGAATTTGTAAATGGCTGTTATCCCTTTACTGTAGATGTAGTGTTTGAAGCATCTACTGAACTATTTTAACCAGTTTTTCCCAAAATATATCCTTCTAAATTCCCAGTTAGATCAGTGACCTCCGACTCCTTCTCTCATCAATACATTCCAAGAGTTTTGTATGTAAAGCATATATTGTAATTGTCATTAGCTCTTTTGCTACTTAGACTACTGTAAGACGTTTGAATTTGCATCAGTTGCAGACTAGCAATGCACTTCTATACGCAATTCACAAAGAGAGATCTCAGTACTTGGATACGAGGGTTTTGTTTTTGTTTTTGTTTTCCAACACAAGAAGATAGGGAACATTTAGAAGGATGTGACTGGTTTAAGTATATGAAAAGACATACTTCAACTGTTCATCAGTTATTTCTGACTGGTATATTCTTACTTCCAGCTTCTAGACTTAATTTCAAAGATGTGTGACATATCCCTCAAAGCAGAGATAACCACAGATTTGGATCTTTCTTTCCCTTAAAATTCCTTTTAGTCCAGAACTTTGTGACTTTCAGAACAATGTAATCATTGTGCAGCAAAAATATTGAGCTGAGTTTTGTTTTGTTTCATCCCTGACAATTTGATGATGCTCTGGTCTGTTAGTTGCCATTTTCAGAACTAGCAGCAGTCTCTGTGTTATCAGGGTCAGGCAACATAGTATTATTAACACCTTTTTAATATTCAGTAAAACAATTCATGAATGACAAGACAATAAGCACGAAAAAAATCATTCAAAACAGACAAGTAGGTGGTATGCATGATTTGTTACTGAAACTGTTTATTGAAAGGAAAACAAATATAAAAACCATTTCTCTTTGGAGAGTATTATATCTAAATTTAAATATTGTTCACTTAGACACTCAAAATATGCTAAATAGCATTCTTTTCACTCATTGTATGTATGCAGACAGACTGCCTATTTAAAATATAGCTTCTGACAAGATGCAAAATGAGCCAACTATGCAACTAGTCTTCTCTTATATCAATAAAATTTACCTCCTGCAATTACTGAAGGTCTTTCTTCATCTCCAGACCCCAGTCATCCTGTTAAACAGCTGTGAAATGTAAGTGTAGTTATTTCCGTAAACACACTGCCAGTTACAGAAATGTTGCATTTTAAACAGCAAAATAGCCTCTTTCAAAATGTAAATTCTGGACTTTTTTTTTTCCCCTCCTCAACATGCAATTATCATAGCTAGTGTTAGCTGCTTTTCATGGCAATGGACAGAGAAATGCACATTCGGAGAGAGATTCATGTAATCTTAAAACTGAATGAGTGATTGTCTTAATATGGAATAATTTGCTCTGGGAATATGTATATTTCTTTCCATTAACTAAAGAAAGAGTAGAGTTAATCAGCTTAGACCAGATGCTTAATTTTTAAGTGTCTAAAGTTAGGTGAGATGTTTCTTACCCTTTTATCTTAGGTTCCTCCAGGCTTCCTCTGTCAGAAAAGCTCATGATTTAGCATATTGCAATAGAAACCAGCTGCTTAAAACAGTCGGAATATACTAGGAATTCTCAGCATTTGTATTCTTCTGATGCAAGTTGAAATATTAAACAATATATCTAACAGGTCAGTTGGTTGCTTTTTCAGAACTCTTGGTCCAAACAAACACAAGACATCCAGTATCATGTGTAGAAACCAAAGAGAAAACACTTATGAAGTTTCACAGAGTTTAAATTTTCAAAATCCATCTATTCTTTCTGAAACATTCTTCTTTCCCAAAGCCATTTTTATTTTTAGGTGTGAGACAAAACTGGAACTGTGTTTTAAAAACACTCAAGTATTCAATAAGAAAATGATGAAAAATAACAAGTAGGGATTTTCACTGAGGAGAGGAATAAGGTATCTGCTTTTAACTGTTGTGACCTTCTGACAGATCAGTTAATGATATTACCTCATAAAAACTTCAGAAAACAGCAGCCAGAACACAGAAACATGAGTCTTCACCTGACGTGGATGGACTATCTAAAGGACAAATTTGTGCATGGAGGGAAAAGACTTGTACTTTGGCTTCCTATAAATGTCTGCATTCCCATCACCAAACTAGTGTCCTGTGTCACACATTTCCTTTCCCAACATGCATTTATCAGTCTTTATTGCCTTATCGGATGTCTCTGTTTACTTCTTAACTAAGATCTCCAAGTGTTCTCTTCCATCTTCCTATACTTGATCTCACACCTCGGATCCTCGTTCAGGCTTTGTACTACAGACTTCACTCCAAGTCTGTCTCCTCTCTTCTCCATATTCAAACCAGCTAATGCTTCTTGGACTCTGCAAACAACTGAAGGCATGAGGAATACAATTTCCTTCTCTCATTTTCAGTGTCTGCATGCTATGTATCTTGCTGCACCTGGGAATAGTCAGAAAAAAAAAATCAGCTCACCTCATTGCAGTCTTTGGAGATCTTTGATGTGAAAGTCTAACAAGTCTCCAACAAATACAGACAAACTTATTTTTCAGCACTAATTTGGCCAGTATTTTGTGTATTTTGATAAGGGCAGTAAAACACATTTTCAAATCTAAAAATAATACTTGGCAAATGTCAAATTCACGCTTTCAAGCCATGGGGGTTCTAGAACTGCTCAATGAAAAGGTCAGTAATCTCTTTTGGTATTGATTTTTCTAACAGTCAGAATAACATTTTTTTTTCCTAATCCTATTTTTGAAAGTAGTTGAATTTGTTGTTGGCTTTTTTTTCTTTTTTTTTTTTTAAACAGATGCTGTAGCAGACTTCCAACATTTATTATTTAAACAAAACCAGCTCAAATAGATTATAAGCACAGGAACACAAAGTCACATTCTAGGAATCAGCAAGTATTGCAAATTAACAAGAAAATTTACCCTACTTATATAGACAGAAATAACTACCAAACTTAAGCTTTGGCCTCCTACTGATACAGGTATGCAAAAAAAATCACAAATACAAAATACACTTTTTTTAAAGTGTATTTTCCAGATAACCCTTGGAGTAATTCTTTTCTTTGGTTAATTCCTAGTATTTCAGGAAATGCTAATTAAACAATTTTAATCACAAAGTCATGCCACTTCAGATTCTTGAAACACTTGTAAGAGATTGCCAAATTTTTTTTCACTGAACCAACCAGCATAATCAAAACTAGCACACAAAATCACTCCATCTTAATTTTAAATATTTAATCAGAATAATGTGTGTCTTGGGGAAAACAGATGCACTCCTATCTATCGAATGTGTCTCCAAAACCATGAAAAACCAAATAGACTGAATGCAGTACATGCAGCATACAAAGTAGCAAAATTTTTTCAGATCTTATTGTTGCAAGGCTTAAAAAGTAGTACAGGCATATGTCATTTTATTGTGCTTCACTTTATTGCGCTTCTCAGATATTGCATTTTTTACAAATTGAAGGTTTGCGGCAACCCTGTGTCGAGCAAGTCTATCGGCGTCATTTTTCCAACAGCATCTGCTCACTTCATGTCTCTGWGTCACATTTTGGTAATTCTCGCAATATTTCAAACTTTTTCATTATTGTTATATCTGTTATGGTGATCTGCGATCAGGGATCTTTAATGTTACTATTGTAATTGTTTTGGGGCGCCATGAACCGCACCCATATAAGAAGGTGAACTTAATAAATGCTGTGTGTGTTCTGACTGCTTCACTGACCAGCCATTCCCCCATCTCTCTCCCTCTCCTCTGGCCTCCCTATTCCCTGAGACACAACAATACTGAAATTAGGCCAATCAATAACCCTACAATGGCCTCTAAGTGTTCAATTGAAAGGAAGAGTTGCACGTCTCTCACTTTAAATCAAAAGCTGAGACATGATGAAGTTTAGTGATGAAGGCATGTTGAAAGCTGAGACAGGCTGAAAGCTCGGCATCTTGTGCAGGTAGCCAAGTTGTGAATGCAAAGGAAAAGTTCTGGAAGGAAATTCAAAGTGCTACTCCAGTGAACACACGAATGATAAGAAAGCAAAACAGCCTTATTGCTGATATGGAGAAAGTTTGAGTGGTCTGGATAGAAGATCAAACCAGCCACAACATTCCCTTAAGCCAAAGCCTCATCCAGAGCAAGGCCCTAACTCTCTTCAGTTCTATGAAGGCTGAGAGAGGTGAGAAAGCTGCAGAAGAAAGTCTGAAGCTAGCAGAGGTTGGTTCATGAGGTTTAAGGAAAGAAGCCATCTCCATAACATCAAAGTGCAAGGTGAATCAGCAAGTGCTGATGAAGAAGCTGCAGCAAGTTATCCAGAAGATCTAGCTAAGAKAATTGATGAGGTGGTTACACTAAACAACAGATTTTCAATGTAGATGAAACAGCCTTATCTTGGAAGAAGATGCCATTTAGGACTTGCATAGCTAGAGAGGAGAAGTCAATGCCTGGCTTCAAAGCTTCAAAGGACAGGCTGACAGCAAGAGAACTACAATTAGAAGTGGAACCTGAAGATGTGGCTGAATTGCTGCAATCTCATGATAAAACTTTAATGGGTGAGGAGTTGCTTCTTACGGATGAGCAAAGAAAGTGGTTTCTTGAGATGGAATCTTCTCCTGGTGAAGATGCTGTGAACATTGTTGAAATGACAACAAAGGATTTAGAATATTAGATAAACCGAGTTGATAAAGGAGTGGCAGGGTTTGAGAGGGTTGACTCCAATTTTGAAAGAAGTTCTATTGTGGGTAAAATGCTAACAAACAGTATTGCACACTACAGAGAAATCATTTGTGAAAGAAAGAGTCAATCAATCTGGCAAACTTCATTGCTGTCTTATTTTAAGAAATTGCCACAGCCATCCCAGCCTTCAGCAACCACCACCCTGATCAGTCAGCAGCCATCAATATCGAGGCAGGACCCTCCATCAGCAAAAAGATTATGACTCGCTGAAGGCTCAGGTGATGGTTAGCATTTTTTAGCAATAAAGTCTTTTTTAATTAAGGTATGTACATTGGTTTTTTAGACATAATGCTATTGCACACTTAACAGACTACAGTATAGTGTAAACATAACTTTTATACGCACTGGGAAACCAAAAAATTTGTGTGAATCACTTTATTGTGATATTCACTTTATTATGGTGGTCTGGAACTGAACCCACAATATCTCTGAGGTATGCCTGTATACTTTCTTCCAGGTTCAGTTTATGCATCTTTGCAGCTGTTGTATTCTAGCATTAACCATTAATGACACATTCGATACACTGATAGTAGAATTCCATTTCTCCATATTTCTGCCAAAATATTAACCCTCCATAAAGAGGTACTTTCTTTTTCTTATATAAAAATTATTAGTGTTCCCATGTTTTATTATTATCACTAGTACTGTCTCTTAGGTAAAAGATTAGTTATTTGGTATGATTCATATGAATGGAGCTGCAACTAAATGGCCTAGGTGACATATCAACCTCTTCTTTTGTTATGTCATGAAGCACAACTATTTAAGAGTGGAAACAAAGAAGTATTAATTTTCCTGTAAGTTGTCATGTTCACATCTTGGGAATAGCATCAATAACCCAATCACTGGAAGGTTATTAACCTGCAACAAATGTATTCAGTCATCAACAAGCTTCATCTTTAATGCCTTCATCACTTCAGTGCTCATTAATTGTGCTTAGGTCAGCTGTACTTGTGATAGCCTTCTACAATGGAAAGTGCTATTTTCTGTTTCAAGTGGATAGGGAAGGGAACAGATCTGTAACTAATTAAAACAAAATTTGGACTACTCTTTCTAAAGAAGATTATGTTTGAAGCCTACATCTTTTCTATAACACTATCTTTTTTTAGTTATATTATATGTGGTGGGGTCCATTGGGAGTAAATGAGTAAATTGAGAGTAAAGGGTGTGTATACACTTCTAACTTGTTTGATGACTCATATACCAAAGAAGTGAATTACTATATATATATWTTTTTTCTTAATTTATCACTACAGTACTGATTACATATGCCTGAAAGTATGATTATATTTTGCAGTCTGTATCAGGAAACAGTCCTGACTTTCCTATCAAATCTACAAAAGCAAAAGAATTTAAACCACACATATAAATCATCTAACAGAATCATTGTATTATCTGATTCACTGTAGCTGTGGTCACTATTGACCTGTTATATCAATTCAGTAAATCTGAGTATTGAGCTAAATTGGCATTAATACTACTTTAGAGTCAGAAAAAGTGTCATTACATAAAATCTTTTGGTCTTTTATATATGATAGCATACTTCCTATCTAACCCTAGCTATCTCTGTAAAATATCTATCTAGATATATTTTCAGTGTCAATAAGCTTGTTTTACAAACTGTGTTTTGTCTTGTAATTGTAGTGACCCTTTCATCATTCTCTCTTCTGTATCAGAAACAATGCATTCCTCCATTTTTACTTTGACGTATTGTTATAGATTCCCTACAGTAAATGCAGTACTGCTGATTACAAGGCTTCCAATATTTCAAATATTCTTTCCTTGAAAACCAATGTCAGAGCTTTCCTCAGACAGTGTTCTATTAGATGTTTTTGTCTATTAGTAGAATCTGGTTATTGGAGGGTTGGGAGACTGTTTACAAGGCAAACTGGGTCTGGTTTTGGTTTAAATTTCAGATTTTTTTCTATACAGCCTCTTGTAACAGTCATAAACAGTAGTTACATTCCTCTTTCTAGGCAGAATGTACCTTTACTCTATACAGTTTAAACGTAACTTCTTCCTGATACAGACTTTATTAATGCCTTGGCCACCAACATAAAGGTTGGTTTGTCTCCTCTCAAGTCCTGTTTCTCTTCCTTGTCCGTTTCCACCTTTCTGTTCTCTCTGTTTCTGAAAGAAATACTTCAGTCTTTCTGAAGCTCTTGAATTAGTAAAATATACCAACCATCATGTGTCAGGAGTAAATCTGCTGCTCTTCTAGAAATAGTTCAAGCATCAGAAATTGAAAGAATAAAAAGGAAAGGCAGGTTATCAGGATGTCAGGGAGTATTTTAAGATTTTTATTATCTAAATACTTAAGGGCAAGGAAAAYGTATAAAATTATTTTGGTGTTTCAATGTTTCCTCTTCCAGGGTTTGCCCCCATAAACCTGCTAACATAACTCCAACTTCTGCTAGCATCAGCAACAAAATGATACTTGAAAAATACCCTTTTCTTTAACGTATGTTTCTCTGAAGGCTTGAATAATCAGAAAATGGAATGGTTTTGATACAATCATGCAGAAATTAGTAAAACACATTTGAAATTCAGTAACAGTGAATGTTGTTTTGCTAATGCTAAAAGAATAAAATTCACYTTTTTTTTTCCTTATCTGACTTCAAAAACTGACCCTTTAAAAATGTGTGATAAGGTTTAATTACATTGTAGCAACTAGGTTAGAGAGGATGAGTTTGAGAGAGAGTTTGAATGGCTGATACATTGTATAGCCCACTCAGCAATTGAATGGATTGAAAGAGCACGTGTTTTAGCTAATCTGATGCAAATCAGCTTTACATACCAAAGCTGAGCGTAACAGGTAGTTAAGTGAAACTCGTAGTTAACTAATTTCAACATCTATTTCAGCTGGATCACAGTCATCTTTTTATTACTTAAATAATTTTAATCTTCATGTAAGACAGCTATTTAAAAAAATACCATATATATTCAAAAATGCATATATCATATATTCCTAATTGAGACCACATTTCCACTGTTAAAAAAATACCAGCAGTGACATCCATCAGAGAAAGGAATTAAAACATATGAACACTAATTGGTTTAAATGAATTTATTTGACAAAATAATTTTAATGAGCCCTAAAATTGTAACCCTCGTCTTGGTTCTGGAAGGTGCTTAAGCACATATCTAAATTTAAGTGTGAAAATAGCTTATTTGACATTATTTCATAAAACTATGTTTGATAGAATGGGAAGGAAGAGGAAACAGCCAAGCTAAATGATGTATTTCATGCTCAGTTTGTAAGAAAAGCATTACATCCATATATATATAGCAGAGAAATAGGTTAACAACTAGTTTTTTAAAACAAACAAACAAAAAATCCCTTCAACTCAAAGAGCTCATATTTGTAAATATATTCATAAATTTCACATATCCTATTTAGATATAGCATTTTGTCTAGGCTGTTTCTAAGTCTGACTCAATATGTGATTTCATTAGATAACAACTTAGTATTCTTGATTCGTCTTCTGAAATCATCATTTAGAATGAGGAAAATGTAATGCTACTAAGATAGATCAAACAGTCACTTTAACCTGACCAAAATCACAAAATAAAATAGAAAGGCTTCGGGAGACAGCACAGTGTGTAAATCTCTACCATAAGAGAAAGAAACAAAGCCAAATTAAAAAATTTGCACATCCATACACAAGAACAGCTATTTAAAACAAAAAGAGCTTCAGCACACAAAGAAAAATAAAAATAGACTACAACCACATGTACTTCAAATTCTATTCCAGAATTATACTATGTTTATTCAAATTTCTTCCATACTTTTGATATAKTATGATTTTCATGTGTATTCAGATGTATTTTGTGGCAATGTTACCAGGGCAAATTTTAAGCCTCACTTTAGGGAGCTTAAAGCCTTTCCTTCAACATAACTTTGTTATTGCTTTAAGATTTCATATGTCTTTATGTGAGGATTTGTGGTTGGAGAAGTGCAAGATGCAATGCTATTTTGTTCATGTGGAAAATGTGAGGCCTGTTTAGACAGATTTAAAACAATTCCTACTCACTTAGAAAACTTTCCTTTAGCTATTTCTGTCACTGTAAGACCTCAAAAGGTGCGTACCTCTGTCACATACTGACAGCCAACAAATACTGAAAACGATGTAATTTTTTCGCCACTGTGATAAACTAAAATATCCAAGATTTTATTATGTGCACAGTTCTATCCATGCCTCTGGATGCCTGAAACACCTAAAGCCTTTCATTGTTGTATATGTTCTTTCATTTGAAAGTACAATACTCTGTGGCTGTATCACCAAGTAATCACTTATAACTTATCTAACAATCAGAAAGAAACAGCAATTCTGACATAGCTCAAAATTGGTCTGGAAAGTAAAAGCACTTTTGCAGGCAGTGATGCCAAATGGATGCTTATAAAACAGATACAGCTGTTATTTATTCTCAGAATAATGCAGTCTTTTGAAGAAAGGATTTTAAGTATTAAACATGTGGATTTCATTTTTCTACCAAAGTACAGTAATTTGTTCAACTCTGACAGATTTTTTTAAACCAAAGAATATTCACAGAACCTCCCAAATTGTGATAAAATTGTTGACATGGTGATATTACAATGAAAAATTTTTGAAGCACTAACCAATAGTTATGACAATAAAGTGATATATGATAGAGATGCTTGCAGAAATAAAACTAAGATATTAAATCATCTATCAAAAAATATTGCTATCTATATATCTGCTACAACTTTTAAGTTGCAGTAAAAGCTTTGGATTAAATTTTACCCTTTTCTTTGACTAATATTTAGTGTATTAAGTGCATATTTTCTCAAAATACTGCAAAATGGCTACAGTTGGTGGCAATCTTTCCACACAGTCACAATGGTAGCTTAAGTTATTTCACAGGACAGGATTTTCCTGGACAGTCAACACAGTATCATGTGGAATCTTTTTTTTTGTTTGTTTGTTTGTTTTCTTACCAAAGAAAGAATGGTACTGTTTTGGGACAGAAGTTGTATAAAAAAGATTTTGAAACAAGTATATATACATATATATCAGAGGTAAGTGAAGGTGACACTGACAGAGAACACTTTCATGCACTCGCTGTCAGTCTGTGGGTGCTAGATACATTTGAATTATGTAGCATGAGCCTAGGATTTTTACAATATTCACAAAGGAGTTGCAGTTGGCTTCTTCTAGTGGTACATGTTTTAATACGCTAAGTACTGAGACACCACCCAAAAAATTTGAAGTTGCTAAACAATTTTACAATCAAGGAAAAGAATAGAGGGAGATATTATTAATGATAAGCACTCCCTTTGACTGGATCCAAGTTCAGCCACCTGGTCTTCTTCAAGGCACTGAATGTTATGAGTTTCTGGAAAGAAAAAGGTCTTGTTTACCTCTACCATGACTAAGATATAGAGATGAATCTCACTTGCATTCTGTTTTTTGCTGGTGACAATTTTTTTGTTTGTTTTTTGACTTCTCAGTTGATCACAGACAAGGGAGGTATGATTCATGCAGAACTCCAAGGAGGACAAATGCTGTAGTAGAACATAACAGTCACCTCAACTATCTTATTTCAAACTCCAGTTTCTTTACAATAAGGCAGGAGACATAAGTGATTTATGATACGGAGGACTGCAGAGAGCTGGTAGTTTGAAGACAGACTAAGTTTCCCTCCCAGTGTGTGTGAGGGAAGATGGGAAAATATTACAGTTCTGCCCTTGTACTATTTCTTGGCTTGAATTTGACTGAGAGAAGAACAGAAAACTGACAGCTGATGAGTACTAACTGGATGATGGATTCCATCTATGTAAATACTTAAAGGTAAAATTGAAATAACGTCTTCTAAAACAATCTCACATTGAGTACACAACATCTCTACCATATAAAATGCAACACTTACAACAGGCAACCTCATAGGTCCCCAAAGAAAGTAATATCACTTTGAGAGAACATTTAAAGAATGGTTGTATGTTGTTCATGTGCCTCAAATTAACTTTTTTGGTGTACATTATAAATCAGAAGTGGTTGTTTCAGTACAGATGGAGTACATTTCACCTAACTTTATCTGTCTAAAAGCTAGACATCCACTCTAAGTTTTCTTGATTTTTTTGATCGAGAGTGATCACTCCAGAGAGTGATCTGTTGTATCTTAGGATAAAAACTTAAGACAGCTGTGTTGAGTCGCCCTTTACAGATATGATTTCTCTCTGTTCCTTTTTGAGGGTCAGGAAGGAGTATGGTAAATTAGCATGAACCATACAAGAGCTGTTCAGTGTTTGAAGTCATGGAAGGCGAATTCCTTCCTTGACATCTGACTGTGCTATTCTATATTGACTCCTTACATAGTCAAGAGACAGAGACATCTCTAGAGAGCAAATCATCTGTTATCTTAGATGTTTCTCTTATGATGAAACAAGTGACCATCTGTGAGTAAGCATCTTGCTGAATAGAGAGTAGAACTATCTTGGATACCTAGCTAGGTGAGGTAAATCCTACACTCAATAGAATCTGGTAATTAAAAAAAATCACTATATTATAATACTGAGTATCCTTCTGTGACAGATTGCAAACAAACAAAAAAAAATCAATTTGAGAGATGAACTTCAAAAATAATGATGGAAGGTCATTTAGAGGGAGCTAAAACCATATTTCCTGCATTGAATGACAGATAATATCAATGGCCACCGTCTTACTTATCTTTAGCCACCAAAAAGTTAGGTATTTAGTCTATGTAAAGTTAGGCAGCTAGTCATTCTGGACTCTCTTGGTAACTGATGGAGAGAGAAAGGCATTTCCAGAAGGTGATTCTAATGATATAGAACCTACCATGGCATAGGATTTATTACTCCTTGGTGGAATCTTTTTTTCCCCACCATTGACACTTAAGTTTTAGAAGGCTGAAGACGGAGGCAATGAATCTCACCTCAGATAACCCTAAGCAGGATAATAAGTCAAGAAGACAGAAATACTCTCAGCAGGCAAAACAGCTGTGGTTGGTAATATTTAACTTGGAAGAAAGAAATCCAAAGAGCTAAAAATGAAAGAGGTAAAATTAAAAATAAATGGAAAAAAAAGTAAAAACTCTAATGATATTAATGACAGCAAGCAAGTCAATAGGAGAAGAAATTGATAGATAAGATTGTTTAAGAAGCATAGAAGTAAACTATGGTGGCTAATATAGTTGTACACAAGCTGAAGCTCTGAAAATTGAAGGCAGTGAATAGCTGTTTGATTAGGTACTATTGATAAATGGACAAAAAGAAAATTCTTTGGAATAATAGCTATAAAAGATTAACTTACGCAATGTAAGAGACTCTGATTCTCTTACCCCATGCTATTTTATTATGAATTATGCTTTCTGCAACTGGTTTCAAATTAAATCCTAAATGATCAGGAAATACACTCTGCTTTACTCCGTGTTTAAGCAATGCACAGCAGGATGCTTACTACTCACGCTAAGTGAAGCCTTTAGACAGTAGTGAATAGTAACGTATATGTAGACATACTCACACTGCACACTTCATCAAAGAACACAGGAGTGAGGTCTAGCCAAACCCTGTTCATTTCCAGTAATGAAGAAAAAATGCTGTCAGAAATTGTGGTGCCTAAAAATAAAGTTGGTGGAATAAAAATAGTTAAACTAGAAGTTAATTGTCTGAAACAGGAAAGACTTCTGAAAGAATGATTCTGCTGCTGATAACAAAAATATGCAATCCCTTTTGAATCAGTGGTATTACATCAGTAAGCTGGTTAGCAAACAAATTTATCTTTTTATAAAGGTGACCCTGAGAATTACAGATGAGTGAGATTTAATTCAGTATCATCTGGGATATGAATTGAACAATGCTTATAAACAAAAAGCAGATCTATGGTGCATTGGATTTCCTCCCCCCCTACCCCCCCCCCCACAGTCTCCCAAGGATGTAAAGCAAAGTTAAAACTGCCTTAAAGCTGCAGCTGAGAATTCTGCTACCTGAAGAACTCAGAACCTTTGAGAATCAGGTCAATATGGATTTGATGATTCAGGAGGGCATTTTAACCCCTAAAAATGCCGCCATTTTAACAACAATTCTTAAAGGAAAGAAGCAAAAAAAGTCATGGTCAGCTGCTGCATAATCAAGTTATCTACTAAATAAAACTGAGACCTTCCATTTGTCCTACACCTCTGTCACATTTTTTTCAAAACATTCCAAAGAAAATCAATAACATATCAAGAACACAGTGATACCTGGCAGTTTAATCTCAGAAAGCCTGCAGATCAATAGCTTTAGAGACCCTTACAGTTCTTCAGAAACTAAATGTAATAACTAATGCTAGGGACTGTGTGTATGCTAGTGTTTGTGTATGTGTGCGTGAGAGGGAAGCTGAGATTTACATTCATTATGGGCACTTTCTGCAACATTGTATTTCAGTCACTACCTTTGCCATTCATTTGTGAACAGGTTTTAAAGCTAGATGTTTTTCATTCCTTTGACAATTATTTGATTTAAATAGTTGCAGAAGCAACTTTTCTTCTTCTATACTTAAGACTGAAATGGCATTTCCATTAAACCACAGTTTCAGAAGTTTTTAACGCAACTACGTGACTGCCACAGGTTTGTATACAAGATTTATGCTCAGGATTGAAATATTCCTAATTAATGATAGACATATTTTGTTACTTTTAAAGTGGTTACTTTGGTTACTTTTTAACTTTTTAAGTTAAAAAAATGGTAGAATTTCAAATTCAAATAGTTTCAACAGAAAAGCTGGTCTTTTAAAGGTTTGATTGACAAATGCTGATTTTTTTTTATTTTATTTATTTTTTTTACACCATCATCCAAACCAAAACAGATATGCTTGAAGAATGGTTCTTATAAAAAACTATATTGATAAATATTTAACTATAAATATAAAATACAGAATTCCTGATACTCCAAACACACATGCAGAAAATATGGAACTGGTCACCTCAGAATCATTTCTATAAGAACTATAAATAATTATGCATGGACTACTCTCCAAAGCCTTGTGAAATGGTAATTCAGGATTCTTCAGCTGACAAGTGAATTTGTGAATTCTGTCCATGAGCTGAATCACAAAATTTGTAGGTAAAACATAAAAAATAAAAATAAATAAAAATAATCCAGTAGGCAAATTCTAAGCCTTATTCAAAAGGTTTCAATCACAGAGAAGCATGAGGGACAAGTTTAAATAATTAAACCAGTGGAGCATGTCAGAACAACCAATCTTCTACTAACGTAGTAGGGAACCTATTAGCACCATTGTTTTTTTCATAGAATGTGCTTGGAAGAAGTTAATTTAGTTTTAAGACTACACACTCTACCCACTTTGTGTGTGTGTGCATGTGTGTGTGTATGTGTGTGTGTGTGCATGTGTGTTAAAAAATTAAGACCTAAACCTATATTGATAGCTTGGTTTGTATTTCTCTCTGCTTTCTTCAGATATCTACTATATAGTCAATGGAGAGAAAAAGGTAGGTTTAGGTTATAGTTAATCTCATGATTTTAGACCTCTATGTTGGAACGAGTGAGATAAATAGCCTTTTAAATTTGTCTATGTCTTTCCATTGACTAGACAGGAAAAGTACCTGATAGGGACGCCTAATCAGTGAAACCTACTTCTTGAGTCACTCTTGTGTTCCTAACAAAATAAATCCAGAACAGAACAATATACTGAGCAAACTATAATCTCATAAAGTTTTATACCTTCCTAAATTAAAAAGAGAGAGTCCAAGAAATCCACTACAGGCYCTTCTGTTACATCTCATTTTTGTGTGGCTTTTGTTTCTGTTATAGAGTAATAAGATAGTAGTACAAAACTTCAGATGAAAGGTCAATGGAAAATTTTAAAACTATTTCTGTTTGTTTAAAATTATTTATTTCTGGAAGTGGAGGAATATAAATCATCTGGTCTTGATTTCAGGAATATATCCTTCTTCTTACCTTGGATATGTTCAAAGGGTCCAAAGGTCCCACCATCTGAGAAAGCAGCTTAAGTGTTGAGAGCAAGAAATCATAATGCTCTAAACGTTGCAGTCACCTCACCACCTGCTTATCCTTAAGCAGATGAGGAATCTCTTTGACTTTAAGGGGGCAGTTTATTAATTCATGGATAAGTGCTTGTCTAGACTGGGTCATAATATATTTCAAGAAGTACCTAATATCCCTATCTTTTGTCGGGAGAAATCACAGTCCAGTTCAAGCATTCCTGGCTCCACTGTTCATAAGGTGTCTGGCATGGGGCATGGTATTCTCTGAACAAGTGTGTGGAGACTGATTCACTAGGAGAAAAGAGAGCTGGTCACAGGTAGTTCCATATAATTGCTTCTTTCATTTCCTCCTATTGCTACAGATAGATAGATCTGCTAACTGTATTACTCACTGTTAAAAAAGCTCTTCAGTCATGCAACAAGTATCTGACGTGACTTTCCATTCAGGGAGCCAGTCTAACCCATAACTCTAAGCAGCCAAAGCGAAGACTTCAAAGTCACCAGAGTTGTGATGTCTTCTTCAGCAAACTGTGCTGATTCATACCAACTGACCATTCGGATCAAAATCCTTTTCCTGTGGAAATTTCCCCATTATCATTATTAAAAATTTCAAATGTCTCAAAGCTGTATCTGTGGAAGCACATTTTCCTAAAATCTCACCACTGTTTTCATTGCGAAGAATGATAATGCAGATAGCAGCCAGTGTTTAAACATCTTTAGTTAAAATCTAGTTTCTACAAAGGTAAAAAACAAACAAAAAACCTTGAACTGAGTCCTCTTCTTACAACCCTATTACACTTAGACAGGACTTGTCATTGCAGCTAAAACACTGAGCTGAGATCAGCATGCACAAAAACCTTGTGAATTGTTTGAAGTAACAATGAAGTTATAAATCACAAACTTGCAATCAATTATGCATCAACCAATACTTACACTCAATTATGCATCAACCTTGAATTTTATATAAAGCCTCAGGTTTGCTGCTCATCGTGACAGAGAATTATGTAATTCGTGTATGAACATCCCCACATTAACCACTTCCATGGATAATTCTGTTTTATATCAGCTTACTGTATGTAGCTCCCAAAACACACTTTATTAGCTGTAGGGAGTATATAACTTTATTAGCTGTTGCAATACTGATTGCCTTATTCTCTCTGGCAACCCCATTAAACTCTTCAAAAGCCTGTAAAATTCTTTGCATTCCATGTGCTCAAATCAAACAAAATGTACAAAGTGTTAGATGAGTTGAGAGAATAAAGGTGTTGGGCTATTAGTGCCTTCAGGATGTACTTTGAGTATCACCAAGATAATATTTTTTGTATTTATATATGTGTATATGTATGTGTGTGTGTGTGTGTGTGTGTATGTGTATGTACATATATGTATATGTATTAACCTGAAATGAACAGATTAATTTTCCACAATTAGCCTATTTATAACAGAGCTTGTTAAACATTGCAGTAGACTGGAACCAATTAATGGAATAAGTCCTAATTTCATATGTCTAACTTCAGAAGTCCCTTGTTTCTCTACCTGAAGTGTTGTGAAAATCAGGTAAGTATAAAAAATCATAGCTTTTTTTTGGATTTGAAAGAGCAGGAAATAAGACTTTTCAGAAGTCTAAGGCCATTGTTCCAACTTTAAAAATAATGTCCTTATAAAACAGTTCAAGAATAATGGAAATTAGAGGTGGAAAAGTCCATTCCATTTCTCTTCTCCCACTTTTCTTGGTGTCAATTGCGCTTTAAGAGTTGCCTACAAACTGTATATTAAAATAACATCTCATTACTGGAATTTAGGATATACACCACTGCTAATATGTAAACCAGTAGACACTGACTTTCAGGTTTGAGTGCTTGTTTTGATTTCATGTCAGTGCAAGACCCACTGGACATAATCTTTGTCTCTGTCCTTCCTGAGTCTTGACATCCAAGGGGAGAAAACTCAAGCACCAGGTAGAAAATTACTGAATGGCAGGGCTCAGAGGTTTGTGCTCAGTGGCGTAGTCTAGTTGGAGGCCTGTAGCTAGCGGTGTCCCCCAGGGRTCAGTCCTGGGTCCAGTCTTGTTCAACTTCTTCATCAGTGACCTGGATGAAGGGACAGAGTGCACCCTCAGCAAGTTTGCTGATGATACCAAACTGGGAGGAGTGGCGGATACGCCAGAGGGCTGGCTGTGCTGCCATTCAGAGAGACCTGGACAGGCTGGAGAGGTGGGCAGAGAGGAACCTCATGAAGTTCAACAAAGGCAAGTGCAGGGTCCTGCACCTGGGGAGGAATAATGCCATACACCAGTACAGGTTGGGGGTTGAGCTGCTGGAGAGCAGCTCTGCGGAGAAGGACCTGGGAGTGCTGGTGGACACCAAGTTAAGCCTGAGGCAGCAATGTGCCCTTGTGGCCAAGAAGGCCAATGGTATGCTGGGGTGCATCAGGAAGAGTGTTGCCAGCAGGTCGAGGGAGGTGATTCTCCCCCTCTACTCAGCCCTGCTGAGGCCACATCTGGAGTCCTGTGTCCAGTTCTGGGCTCCCCAGTACAAGAGAGACATGGCACTACTGGAGCAAGTCCAGCGAAGGGCTACAAAGATGATTAAGGGACTGGAGCATCTCTCTTATGAGGAAAGGCTGAGAGAGCTGGGCCTGTTCAGCYTGGAGAAGAGGAGACCGAGAGGGGAATCTTACCAATGTGTATAAGTATCTTCAGGGAGGATGTAAAGAGGATGGAGCCAGACTCTTCTCAGTGGTGCTCAGTGACAGGGCAAGAGGCAATGAACATGAGGAAAAATTTGTTTGCTGTGAGTGAGCATTGGAACAGGTTGCCCAGAGAGGTTGTGGAGTCTCCTTCTCTGGAGATATTCAAAACCTGCCTGGATGCAATCCTGTGCAACGTGCTCTAGGTGACCCTGCTTGAGCAGGGGGGTTGGACTAGATGATCTCCAGAGGTCCCTTCCAACCTCAACCCTTCTGTGATTCTGCGATTCTATGAAAATAAGTGCAGTGCGGTCTGTTAATTTTCCATCAGGCCTGGACCTAGGGGCTTACCAGAGCATGTACCAGCTGCTGAACCTAAACACAACAGCTATACATACATATGCAACTTGATATACATTTAAAAAATTTGGAAAGAGGGAATGTTCAGAATACCTCCCAGGCAGGCAGGCAAATAAATTGTTGCAGAAGCTAGCATTAATCCTGTCACTGTTCTGCACTCAAAATTTACCAACTTGGAAGCTAAAATGGACAATATATTAGGAAAGATGAGCATTACAATTGCAGATGTACAAAAGGTATCTCAGATATGGAAGAACGGATGGCTTTTTTGAAAGCTGAATCAACACAGACAGATAATCAACAAACAGAATGGCAAAGCAAATAAAGCTATTGGCTGACAAATTGGAAGAACACAAGAAACAAGGGAAAAAAAATCTGAGACTGGACTCTTGGAATACACTGAAGGAAACTCACCATATCTTTCTTTGAGCAATGGATTCCTGCTCTGCTTAAAATAGAAGGAAAAGACATGAATGGATTGAAGGCACAGAGAATTTTGTCATCATCACAAAATACACAGAACATTTGTTATTATATCATAGTTAAATTAGAGAACAAAAAATTAAGAAATAACCAGGACCCAAAATATAGAAATAATAAATTGTTGATATTTAATCTGGATTACTCAAATTACGGCTAGTCTCGAACATTCAGCACGTGATTTCCAGCTCTAAGAACAGGCTATGACATAGGAAAATCCACCAGTCTAGCTACATTAAAAACCAAGAATTTTTTCAAAATTATTTCTCCAATGAAATATAAATATTGCAGCTACCAAAGTTATATATTTCAGTACATCTCTTGCATGCTTTAAAAAGTTTTTTCTAAAATGTTTTTTTATATATACATATATATATATATATATATACACACTTTAAATTGTTATTTTTAAAACACATTTCACCTTTTGAATATTAAGTAATAATATAGGCCTGGGAGACTTTCTGTGCATAACTGCCGAATCTAGGAAATAGACTGCAATGCCAGATGATTGCCAGATGTAACTTTTTAATTTGTTTCTAAATTTATTCTCTGCATGTTTCTCTCCTGTCTTCTTATTCTATAGTTTGTACATTTAGCATTACTTTAAACTACTGAACATGACAACTGCCAGTATGCTTTTGCACTTCACTTTGCATCACCCAGATAAATGTTAAATTCAAAATTATAAGATTTCAGAAATATATCCTGAACTCAGCATAATTGTAAAAACTAAGAAATAAACCAAAAACAAACAAAAAAACCACAAAATTACAGGAAACTGATTTACTTAAAGAAAACAGTCCGCACTTCTATTTGTATAATAACATCATGAATATATATCAGTCCTAAGAAATATATTGACTATAGGAGGTCCATGTGTGACTTCATACAGAAAATGTATTGTTCCAAAAAAACATTAGTATAATAGGTTAACTGTCCAAAACACAGGCACCACTCCATGACTACAACACACTATGATGCAATACGCAGCTTAGCACAAAGGGAGAAAAGATCTGTCATGTTGACATGGAAGCAGAAGAATCATGTGATACCTCCTTAGCCAAGCCAAGTCTTAACTTCCCTTTTCCCTTACCTTTACTCCTCCGGATAAAAAAGGTCTGTGTGAGCTAATACACATCCCTGCAGACAGATAGCTATGTGTACTTCTGCACGGTATTTTTTTTTTCAGTTAGGTTTGATTTTACTCCGGCTATGTTCAAAGAGCAGCCAAATGCAAGTCAGATCTATGCAAGATGGTATGTAAATGCATGTGACACAGTACTCTGCCAGTAATAATAAAGCCAGCAATGAGGCTGGGTATATGAGCTTAGGATCTGTGAAACCTTAGTGCAGCCACATTGATTCTAGTTTGAACAGGACTTCAGTTAAATCAGCCATGAAAACATAAGCTTATTCCTGCTCTTAGAAGACTATGTAGACAATGACATCCACTCCAGTTGCACTCACTCAGCACAGTTCAGCTCACTCTGTGTTTCAGAAAAGGTATAAATGACTCAGAAAAGCATAAGGGGAGATGATGCAGAATAGTGCAGCTCTGCAAGTTAATGAATCAGGGCAGCGAAGGAACATAGGAGGAAAAAGTCTCTTTAAACAAGCAGAGTTCAAATTGCAGTTCATCTTTTCTTTATGCTTGGAGTTACAATTGCACCAAAAATGAAGTCCCTTATACCAGCGAGGCAGAATCATTTGATATCCAGCAGGTTAATGTCCTTGCAGAATTAGAAAAAAAAGAAAAAAACAAGTGTTGCTTATGTTTTTGAATTATTCTTAAAGCTCTTAGGAAAATCTGAAAAATATGCCATCTAATTTATGGAAGTAACATTCAGTAAAATAAAACAAGAAGCAGCCTTCAAAACAATCTTTAACATTTGATTCATGTTTTTTTCTGACAAAAGAAACAAGGAGGAAAAAGACTAAGAATTTTCAATTAGAAGACATCCCACACTGCCTTTCTAGTCATAGCTACTGTTTCAGGATCTTAGAAACATACATGTAAGAGACTGTCAGAAACTCTGGTGGGAGAGTAAAGAAGAAACTAGTAAACTGTCTACAGAGTTATTATCTGACTCTATTTCCAGCTTGGAATTAATTTAAGCTCCAGTGTCAGCCAAGCTTAAGGAACAAACCAGAAGCCTATGAGGAACTTTTGCATTCGACTGCTTCTTGTTGGACTTAATTGAATTATAAGATCTGAATCAATAGCTTACCACTGAATCATTTGCTCTATTTTCAGTTTATCCTCATGGGCTGGTGAAGTGAACATAATTTTTGAAAGCTAAAACTTGATTTTTACAAGTTAGTCCAATAAACATTATAAATGTCAACTTGAGAGGCTGGGATTGTATCTACTGCCTAATCTAAATGAATTAAAAGCATATTTAGAAATTGCTTTTAAAAAGTAACTAACAGATCTCCACAAATGTAATTCAATTGCAGATCTTTTCAGGATATAATTATTAATTGTTTTACAGCACTCAGAAGTATGAAGTGCCTTAGAGGAAATATAACAAACTATTCCCTCCCAAGACTGAGTCCTGAGCACAAAAAGCAGCTTCCAGATAAAATTCCCTTCCACCGCTCACCAGAGAGACTGGTGGCTAACATTACCCAGCTACTCATAGGTCCCTGATGCAACACACCCTACAGAGTACAGGGAGAATTGCTTAATTCAGGACAGTTTTCCTATACATGCTAATCTCTGAAGTCAGGGAACAGCCAGAACAACAGTAATAATACTCTCTAACCTTGAACAGCCTTAAGTTGCTCACTTATAAGCCCAACAATAAAGTTTGCTTTTTGCCATGTTATTGAAAGATTAGATAATGCTAAACAGTATGCAAGGATACATTTTTATTTTTCTCCATTTCTTTTAGATTACCTTTCTATTTCTCTTTTTATTTTTTATTTTTTTCTTCATCTATTTTTTTATTTTCAATCCTTTTCCTAACTAGCTTTTCTTCATATAGTTCTTGCCTTGCAGACCCCCAACTTACTTTCATTTCCATTAGTTTCTCTTTCTTCCCATATTCACACCATACTCTTATACTTCATATCAGATTTTCCCTTCCATTCCTTCCTACCTAGTCTTATACAACACAGCAAAGTGTTTTCTTCTCTTATCTATTTTTTTCTTTAAATACCAACTCATCTTTCTAGTTTTCTTCCAGCCAGTCCATATATTTTCCTAAAGAAACCTTTGTTTTCCACACTATTGCTTGAAAAAGYTCCTCTACAAAAGCAGTGCCTCATGGTTGCTTTCTTTTCTTCCAAGCTGGTGTCTTTCCAATATATTACCTCTCTGTAGGCACTACCAGTGCTTTATTCCTCCACCTCCCCATCTCTTCTTATCCTTTCTGTTCTCTGGAGGTCATATTTGCCTTCTTCCCAGACTTTTTCTTCCCATGGAGTCTTCTCTCTTTTGGCAATTCTTAGCTGTCCTCACTGACTTTTCTCTTTGACTCCATTCCCACAGAACTTCTTTCATCAATAGCTACCCCTCCCCACTTGTTGTTCCTCTGGTCAATGGTTCTTGACTTCAGTCTATGTCTTCCCACCACTTTCCCACTCTCCCTCCCCCTTACAATGTGCAACTGGTTCAGAGAAGTCAGCATGCTTGTTGGCAGTGGTGTGTGAAACAGCTCTTGCTAGACTTTTCCCGTGCTATGTCTCCCCCACAGACATTTCCATGATATATTCCTCTGAGGAAACTCCCCCTTTGCATAAAAATGCTAAAACTAAATATAGTTCTTGCTTTCCTAAATGTGACTAGGATAAGGATAATACGACAAGTGCAAACACAAGAGAGTAGACTTAATCACTTCTGGACAAAGTTGTTTAGCATTTTATGTGTCTTTATGCAAACATTTCCTTTAGATAAGGAATAGCAATCATTAACTATCAAAACAACTCTAATGTGTGAAAAAATAAAATTACTGTAAGAAATTAATCCTTGGCCAGGTGCTGACTAAAGTATAAGCTATCATCAGTGTTATATAACTAAATAGACATTTATAGATATTCTCTGATACACAGAAGATAGAATAAGTTTTAGGAAGTGTCAGTGCAGACTATGCCTTTTAGATTACTGAAAGATGCTAACATTTTGCAAATGAGTATTTGGAGTTAATGTTGTAAAAGGAAAAAAAAAGAGAGAGAGAGAGAGAGAAAGAAAAAGAGAGAAAGCAGAGACCAATAGTCAGTCATTGCTCTTGATAATTATTGTCATCCATCTTTCAAAAATGCTAAGTTTTTTGCTGCTTACACATTTTGCATTCACTGCTGCATTTCAACAATTTCCCAAGCAATTCAGGATTCAAAAATGTACACCTCTAAAACCGAGTCATTTGTTTCACTTTGCATAATAATCACTTTTGTTTTAATGGCTTATGATATCTCATTTGTACATTTTCATTAAAGAATGGTACTTTAAAATATCATGAAAATATGCAGCAGACAATCAGAGGATGGAACTCTTGGTGGTAATGAATGAATTATTTGCAAGTATGTTTCCAGCATCATAAGCATACACAGCCACAGTAATGAGCCATAAGAACAGAATGATGCTAGCTTCATGATTGTTTAGACAGCTATTCTTCATCTGTGTTGTAACAGAAGGAGCCACACAGAAGAAAGTCATAGTTATGCGCATGACTATATACGGAGGAATAGCTGTTAACTATATATTGGCATTGGATAAGTGTCTAATTGGTATATTTTCCACACACAGTTTGCTTCACTGGCTAGGTACATGCATTCAACTAAATAATGGTAACAAACCACATAACTGACTAACTAGCCATGATGGAATGTCCCCTCCATAGGATAAAGTTGTCTCTACCATGTCCTGTGATGTAATAGCAATAACTGCTAGTGAAGGAACCCTGCACACTATCAGTCTTTAATTTTTGCCTATTTTATGACGGAAAATGAAAAGCAGACAGGAGAGAGAAGTTTGGTGTCTGTAACTACACAAAAGGACTATGCTAACTATGAATGGCATCATTTAAAATATTTTAGATGTGTAGTTAAAGAATGGGTTGAAGCACACTGAAAAATGTGTTTGCAAGTCAATTACACAGAGATTGAGTTGCTCAAAGTATATAATTTCAACATTTATTTWTTTTTTTTAAATACACATCTTGTGAAGGTGGTAGRTGAGTAAGCTGATTTACTGCACCTGAGAAAACCTAAAAACTCACATCTGACTATCAAATTGCTTATTCACACACTTTTTTTTTTTTTTAATACGGAACATCCATCCATCCTTCCAAAATTAAAATTTAAGTAAAGGTGTGAACTTGACAAAATACAGAAGTAAGAACAAAATGGATAGGTCCCAATCCTGCAGAAAGGCATGTCCAGAAATGTAAAGAAATGATGACCTGTTTACAAAGCACRTTAGAAAGAACACTGCAAAGTAAAGAGGTTTTCATTCAGGAAATAGAAACAGAGAATACAATAAATGGAAAAACATTATTCATGCATGTTGGATAACTTATTGCTATTATCATTCCTAACAGAAATATACAGGAAAATGCTAAGAGTGAGTAAAATGTCAACCGGGAGATCAATGAAAAAGTTGCCATTAAATGAAGCAATGGAGAAACAAAGATCCAGAACAAAAGATTCACAGCAGAAAAAGAAAGAACCGAGGAAGCTGTGTATACCAACATATGCTCTTCAATGACTTTGACATTAGTAGAAGTTTCAAATGTCTCAAACCTATTTTCTTTAGAAAAAAATTCCTCAGGAATATAGGTTTGGATTTCATTTCACTGTGAAATGAAAATTGCAAAATGAAAAATGCAAAATGAAATGAAAATTGCTAATTATTGAGTCATGTCACACAGTTAGACACATGAACAAAGGCCATTCAACAATGAGACTTTTTAGGTGATTAATTACTTTTTAGCACTTTTGGATAATATGCAAAGACAGCATCTTTCAGAAGAAAACCCAGCAAAAAAAATTGGTGCTATTTTTCATGCTTTTTATAACATTATTGCTCACTAAGAAAGATGACCATCTGAGCAACAGTGATATACAGAAGTGTGTAAGGAAGTCACTAAGGGTCTTAGTGTTCCTATCAATGCCTGCATGAGTTATGCAACAGTCTTTCATTAATGCTAACCTGAGTTTTGCATATAAATCCTCTGCTCATCAGTGGGAAAATAGACCCCAAAGTGTTTGATTTAATTAATCTCTTGCCTGTGCCTTTCACTATGGAAATAATCTAAATAATGCATAGGGACAAAGTAYTAGGTATCTTTCTACAATTGCAACATGATTAATTATAATGTCTAAGCCCTTAAACATTAAGTTGAATACTAATTTGATGGCAGAATCTGGAATTGGGCCAGTGCAGAGGCCATRTATTTTCTGTCACACTTTTAATGTCACAGGAAAGAAAGAAAACAATACAACTTTGGCTGCTATTTATGGATACCATTTGTGTAGGGTAGGATCCTGGAATTGTATATACTCTTTTGAACAAAAGAACAACATTTTAGATCCTCATCATTCGATCTGATAAGGAAACTTCAGTTTTACGCTGTTTCAAGAGCCTTATGGTCCATAAGGAAATGTTTCATACATACAGAATATCTATAATTGCAAATACTGCTCATGGAATGAAAAGGACAAAGGTCTGGCTAGCTGATGACTGGTTTATTAAAAGATATGATAATTATTCAGGGTAAAACAGTCATATGACCATCTGATGCCACAGACAAAGTTTATGTAAGTGTTGCTATGACAATCTGATGCCATTAATATGCATCAAAGTAAATTATCACTTATTTTCAGTTGACAGTAAGGATTATGTGACAATATGAGAATAATGCTGAAATGACCAAACAACCTATTATACTTAATTTCCATTCCCATTAGGAGTCAGCATCACTGACTAACTGAAGTATGCATTACCATAGATTCTGAAGTGCTCCAGGCAGTTGTGTTTGGAGACAATTTGCTTTGTATATGAGTGCCCCATATATTCGTAATTAAAATGACAAGCTGAAGTTTTCATAGCAGGAAAAGAAAACACTAAACCAGTCAGTCTGCCTTTYGGTTAAGACTGGCAAAAAGGCAATGGTTGTTAGGGGAATTAAAAAAAAAAAAAACACCAAAAACTAGTACTCCCATAGAAACAGTAGTTGGCATATCAGTCAGACCACTGGATACGTGCCAGTTCCATTTGCAGTAGATCTGCTACATGCAGCGCTGAGCCCAGGCCAACTTCAACAATGGGTCTGGATGATGTGCTGCCACAAGTGCCCCAATCAACACCCTCTTCTCCAGCCTGTCTGGGATCACTGCACATTCCTGCTGCTTCACAGATGTGCCTGTATCACTTACCTGCAGCGCCTACAGCTGCAGGGCAAAAAATATGAAAAATACTTTGCTCTATTCAGCACCAGAGGCTCCTAGTGGCACCTCATAAAGTGAAGCAGAGGGATGTCTGTTTTCTGAACTTGGTGGACAATAACCTCCCCAAATCCCCAGCGCTCCTGTTGCAAGCCCCTTGATGCCTGTTTGTCACCAGAGGCCTGGAAGAATCCAGTATAAAACAAAACCAGATAAAGCTAAGATRTAACGAGGTACAGCAAGTAGGGAGCTTATTATATTTTTGTCCGCAATTTGCCATTCATTATGTTCTCTTAAAAAGGTGTGGTGGTTCAAAACGGAGGAAAGCTGGTTGCTTGTCCTGTGCTGCATGCTATGTTCTGGGAGGATGGAGGAGGGGAGTATAGTGCTTTCCCTGGTAGCAAAAGAGCTGTCACCTGGGAGAAGCTAGTAGCGTTCACAGTGTGCCTGACAGGAGAGCGAAGTAGGGAGCATGCCGTACCAGCAAAGACCACAATGCCCCTGAGAGAAGCAAGGAGCACATGTTCTGCCTAAGTTTTTAAATTGATTTGTTCCAGTTTATGCTGATATCCTTTTTGGTGTTTTGGGAGTTCATTTTAAGAAAAACTTTCAGGGCTTATTCCCGTACAGAAAACAAAGAAAGGAACCGTTTTAGGGGAATTAGTAGGAAGTTACCAGAACCGACTGTGCGAGGGAGTTAGATTATATTATGAAGGGAGTTGTTTCGTACCCACCTTGTACCATAGTGCCCTGTGCAAATGCAATTCTATCAATATAGTCACAGTGACTGGATTTGCCCATGTATGTTCCTAAATTTTGTTGCCTGGCACCACACTAACATGGGATGAAAAAAATAAAAAATCAATATGTAACACAATAATACAGCACTCCTCTCCTCAGTAATATACCACAGATGTTTCAGAGAACAAAGTGATTTTCCACAACAGGTCATACATGAAATATATAAAATAAAAGCTATTGCTGGTAAATGGTCTGTCTGTTCCACAGAAACTATTTTCTTTTCCTCCTTCCCTGTGGCTCTCACTTCACTATATAAAGGGACACTGTCAGTTTATGTTATGCTTCTGCCTGAAAATGTCAAGCTTAGTGTACCACATACACTAACTACAAAGACTACAACTGAAAGAAGTTAACAGGAAATAAATATTTTCTTTTATTGTTTCAAAGAGTTAAGTCTTTGTATGTGACAGCATACTCAGCAGATTTCATTTTTTCTCTTGTGAAATTATTGCTGGAATTGTTAAGAACTATCAGCTGGGAAACACATTTTTAAGAAAATCATAATATTAACAGAATGTGTTGTTCAGATAATATGTTTCTTTTCAGTAAGCCATTAAAAATTTACTTGCTCTGATAGTGTCCCAAGGATTAAAAAATAAAATAAAATAAATCTGTAGAAAGAAAAAGATAGCTTATTTTCTGTAGAAAGACTGTCCTGGCTGCTTCTTTGTAGACTACACTTTGTTAACATCCTTTTTCTTCTGTGGCCTTCTCTGCCACAATTACTGGTGATAGGCTGTAATTCGAGGAATGTCTGCATGGCAGCAACTGCATGTTTTAAGACTCTGCATTCTGTGAGAGTAGACAAACTGTTCACTTATCAGTCATTGTAGCACCTTCTACAAAACACACTCCTTTGAAATACGCAGTGTATAGAAGGCAGCTGATAAAAGCCACAGCTATTTGAAAAGGTGCAATCGTCAAATCCCTTTTGAGTTACCAGTACAGTAGCCTCTTTGTACTTGCAGCACAACAGACTTACCTTGATAACAACCTTCCATGACAATCCTGGTCTGTGCAGAATCCTCAGTCTCCAAAATATTTTACACACACCCAAGTTGTCTTCCCAGATGGACTAACTCTGAGTCCTGTTATAAATATACCCTCATTCCTCATACTGTTTATTGAGACCTTCTTTTGTACAAGGTGCCAGAGTAGTGGAAGCGCTTATAAATATCCATCCCATTACTTTATTTCCTCTTACCCCAAGGTAGAAGACACAGCATATAAYAGAAAAATGAAATAGAAATTAAACATAGATTCAGATTTTATAGTTTTTTTTCTTTTAAGGTTTCCCTGTTACAGAAGCGACTGAAGTTTCTGTGTGGAATAATAGTTAATAAAGAATAGAATAGAACAGAACAGAACAGGAGCAGAATAGAATAATGTTAGATAAAATAATCTCACCTTCATCAGCCCTTTCTCAGAAAGAACATCTTCCGGATATAGTCACCACAAGTCCCCTCAAAAAATCACAGAATCACAGAATCGCTGAGGTTGGAAGGGACCTCTGGAGATCATCTAGTCCAACCCCCCTGCTCAAGCAGGGTCACCTAGAGCACATTGCACAGGATTGCATCCAGGCGCCTTTTGAATATCTCCAGAGAAGG